>NW_026968025.1:0-139274 GCF_028390025.1 Pseudophryne corroboree | reverse complement strand
GTGAAAAACCATCCCTACAAAGATGTTAATCAGATACTTGGCTTTGTGGACACTTTTCAGAGAACAAATTTGTTAGCATAAAAATAAAGCCAGAAAATGAAGAGCTGTTTAATCACTCAATTGGATTTTTTTGCCAGCATATTTCTTTTTCTCTGCAACCCACTGCTAAATTGTGCTTCCTAGCTATTTTTATAAAATCACTGAATCAAATCTAACTCTGATTACATCAGAGAAGGCCAGGTACCCTACACCATAACAGGGGTTTTTGAAATTTTGACTTGTCTACTTAAAGATCAACAAAATCTGATAACAAGGTCAATTACGTCCCTGGGTGGGATTGAACCACCAACCTTTTGGTTAATTGCCGTACACACTAACTGATTGCGCCACAGCGATACTTTTCAAAAGTACATACTGACAAAGGCTAATAAGCATTCATCTAGAACGTTTCCTATAAAAACTTTAAATAGTCAATAATCTGGAGAGTTTTTGTAAGATGTTTCTTCCATCAACCAATGAAGAAACACATTGGTACTTTCCCATGATGAGTGAGTGCTTCAGGATCTCTTGCACTTACATGTGCAGCAGAGTACTGTAATGGAAGCATGCTGGGTCCATAACCCAGAGGTAGGCAGATTGAAACTATCCTCTGCTATATGCATTTTTTTTGTTAATTAAAGTAATCCAAAACTGGGATTGACATTTTTGCTCTTTTATTTTTACTTAAAGTACAATAACTTTTACCATTTTAATTTGTTTTAATAGTATATTGACAGTATTGTTTTCTTTCAAAAATCCAATTAATTTTCTTTACCCGATTATTAAAATGGTAATTGACAAAAACAAACTACATTGTCACCAGAAGAGCAATACAAAATGTACAAGTGATATATTAAAATCATCTTTCCAGCTTGAATTTCAATGATGCATTGGGGCAACGATTTTGTGAGAAACATCTTCACCCTTAAATAAAGATTTTCTTAATTCCTTACCTGTGTGCTAATTAGATATCACCTTGTTTTCACATTAAACAGACTTCCACATGAGAAAACAGCAAAGATGCAGTGGCGTTAATGTTTCCTGGTGTCAACCTGTATTATTTCCGTAGATATTGAAATGAGGATGCATCTTGCTGCCTTTCCAATGAAGCAAGTTTAATTTAGTAATAGGTGAAAAACCATCCCTACAAAGATGTTAATCAGATACTTGGCTTTGTGGACACTTTTCAGAGAACAAATTTGTTATCATAAAAATAAAGCCAGAAAATGAAGAGCTGTTTAATCACTCAATTGGATTTTTCTGCCAGCATTTTTCTTTTTCTCTGCAACCCACTGCTAAATTGTGCTTCCTAGCTGTTTTTTTATAAAATCACTTAATCAAATCTAACTCTGATTACATCAGAGAAGGCCAGGTACCCTACACCATAAGAGGGGGTTTGCAATTTTGACTTGTCTACTTAAATATCACCAAAATCTGATCACAAGGTCAATTACGTCCCTGGGTGGGATTAAAGCACCAACCTTTTGATTAATAGCTGAACACACTAACCGATTGCGCCACAGAGACACTTTGCAAAAAGTACATACTGACAAAGACTAATAAGCATTCATCTAGAACGTTTCCTAGAAAAACTTTAAAAAGTCAATAATCTGGAGAGTTTTTGTAAGATGTTTCTTCCAGCAACCAATGAAGAAACACATTGGTACTTTCGCATGATGAGTGAGTGCTTCAGGATCTCTTGCACTTACATGTGTAGCAGAGTACTGCACTGGAAGCATGCTGGGCCCATAACCCAGAGGTAGGCAGATTGAAACTATCCTTTGCTATATGCATTTTTTTTTGTTCATTAAAGTAATCCAAAACTGGGATTGATATTTTAGCTTTTAGTTTTACTTAAAGTACAATAACGTTTACCATTTTAATTTGTTTTAATAGTATATTGACAGTATTGTTTTCTTTCAAAAATCCAATTAATTTTCTTTACCCGATTATTAAAATGGTAATTGACAAAAACAAACTACATTGTCACCAGAAGAGCAATACAAAATGTACAAGTGATATATTAAAATCATCTTTCCAGCTTGAATTTCAATGACGCATTGGGGCAACGATTTTGTGAGAAACATCTTCACCCTTAAATAAAGATTTTCTTAATTCCTTACCTGTGTGCTAATTAGATATCACCTTGTTTTCACATTAAACAGACTTCCATATGAGAAAACAGCAAAGATGCAGTGGCTTGGATTTTTGAAAGAAAACAATACTGTCAATATACTATTAAAACAAATTAAAATGGTAAAAGTTATTGTACTTTAAGTAAAAATAAAAGCTAAAATATCAATCCCAGTTTTGGATTACTTTAATGAACAAAAAAATAATGCATATAGCAAAGGATAGTTTCAATCTGCCTACCTCTGGGTTATGGGCCCAGCATGCTTCCATTGCAGTACTCTGCTGCACATGTAAGTGCAAGAGATCCTGAAGCACTCACTCATCATGCGAAAGTACCAATGTGTTTCTTCATTGGTTGCTGGAAGAAACATCTTACAAAAACTCTCCAGATTATTGACTTTTTAAAGTTTTTCTAGGAAACGTTCTAGATGAATGCTTATTAGTCTTTGTCAGTATGTACTTTTTGCAAAGTGTCTCTGTGGCGCAATCGGTTAGTGTGTTCAGCTATTTATCAAAAGGTTGGTGGTTCAATCCCACCCAGGGACGTAATTGACCTTGTGATCAGATTTTGGTGATATTTAAGTAGACAAGTCAAAATTGCAAACCCCCTCTTATGGTGTAGGGTACCTGGCCTTCTCTGATGTAATCAGAGTTAGATTTGATTAAGTGATTTTATAAAAAAAAACAGCTAGGAAGCACAATTTAGCAGTGGGTTGCAGAGAAAAAGAAAAATGCTGGCAGAAAAATCCAATTGAGTGATTAAACAGCTCTTCATTTTCTGGCTTTATTTTTATGATAACAAATTTGTTATCTGAAAAGTGTCCACAAAGCCAAGTATCTGATTAACATCTTTGTAGGGATGGTTTTTCACCTATTACTAAATTAAACTTGCTTCATTGGAAAGGCAGCAAGATGCATCCTCATTTCAATATCTACGGAAATAATACAGGTTGACACCAGGAAACATTAACGCCACTGCATCTTTGCTGTTTTCTCATGTGGAAGTCTGTTTAATGTGAAAACAAGGTGATATCTAATTAGCACACAGGTAAGGAATTAAGAAAATCTTTATTTAAGGGTGAAGATGTTTCTCACAAAATCGTTGCCCCAATGCATCATTGAAATTCAAGCTGGAAAGATGATTTTAATATATCACTTGTACATTTTGTATTGCTCTTCTGGTGACAATGTAGTTTGTTTTTGTCAATTACCATTTTAATAATCGGGTAAAGAAAATTAATTGGATTTTTGAAAGAAAACAATACTGTCAATATACTATTAAAACAAATTAAAATGGTAAAAGTTATTGTACTTTAAGTAAAAATAAAAGAGCAAAAATATCAATCCCAGTTTTGGATTACTTTAATTAACAAAAAAAAATGCATATAGCAGAGGATAGTTTCAATCTGCCTACCTCTGGGTTATGGATTATGGACCCAGCACTTCCATTACAGTACTCTGCTGCACATGTAAGTGCAAAAGATCCTGAAGCACTCACTCATCATGGGAAAGTACCAATGTGTTTCTTCATTGGTTGATGGAAGAAACATCTTACAAAAACTCTCCACATTATTGACTTTTTAAAATGTTTCTAGGAATCGTTCTAGATGAATGCTTATTAGCCTTTGTCAGTATGGACTTTTGCAAAGTGTTGCTGTGGCGCAATCAGTTAGTGTGTAAGGCTATTAACCAAAAGGTTGGTGGTTCAATCCCACCCAGGGACTTAATTGACCTTGTTATCAGATTTTGGTGATCTTTAAGTAGACAAGTCAAAATTTCAAACCCCCTGTTATGGTGTAGGGTACCTGGCCTTCTCTGATGTAATCAGAGTTAGATTTGATTCAGTGAATTTATAAAAACAGCTAGGAAGCACAATTTAGCAGTGGGTTGCAGAGAAAAAGAAATATGCTGGCAGAAAAATCCAATTGAGTGATTAAACAGCTCTTCATTTTCTGGCTTTATTTTATGCTAACAAATTTGTGCTCTGAAAAGTGTCCACAAAGCCAAGTATCTGATTAACACCTTTGTAGGGATGGTTTTTCACCTATTATTAAATTAAACTTGCTTCATTGGAAAGGCAGCAAGTGATGTCATCCAAGCAGTGGGTCAAAGTTGGCTTCAAACCTCGTCTGCTTATGAAAAGAGAAAAGGGGTATGCAGGGCATGGCGGCCTTTTGCGGTGCTTGGATGACCCCTAGTTCGCATTAAATAATGCAGTCGAGTTTCCCACATTTGGGGAAATCACAGGGGTCAGCATACCCAGAATGCAATGAATGAACCGCTCCCTGGGAGAACAGTCTTCATGACCATGGTATCTCCTATGCAAAATAAGTATGATTTGGGATAGGGCTGGGGAGGGCCTCTGCTCAGGCACATCTCTGTCAAGTAAAGGAGATTCAACTGAGGCAGCACAAGGGAACTCTCATCTGGGGACAACAACTGCAGGGAGAACACATATTTTCAGATGAACATGGGAGGGCAGAAGGCTGCCTAATACTGAAGCACCCCCAAACAACAAACCAAATGCAACAACTAGTGCAAGCATTCCTGGGGGAAGGCGTGCAGCAGATGGATTTGCATATGGCGATGTCATCCAAGCAGTGGGTCAAAGTTGGCTTCAACCCTCGTCTGCATATGAAAAGAGAAAAGGGGCGTGCAGGGCATGGCGGCCTTTTGCGGCACTTGGATGACCCCTAGTTCACATTTCTTGCAGCAGCTGGGCACTGTAACAGCTCCAGAGCTGCTCTGTATGGCAAGTAAAAGGGTGTGGGCCCTGCAGCACTACCTGTAGTTCGCATTGTGCGAGACCCCTAGTTCGCATTAAACACCCCCACCCTCCTTCGGTGTGGGGCTCATGTTGGCCATGCCCCAGCCCCTGAAGCATTCACGCTGATTTCTTGCAGCAGCTGGGCACTGTAACAGCTCAAGAGCTGCTCTGTAAGGCAAGTAAAAGGGTGTGGGCCCTGCAGCACTACCTGTAGTTTGCATTGTGCTTTGGAAGGCACAAAGTAAGCAGACGGGAGGAGAAGTCAGGATAGTGCACAAGGGTATAGACGGGAGGGGCTCAAGAAAAAAGAAGTGGAAACAGACAGCAAACTAGGCTTCCAATGCACAATGCAAACTACAGGTAGTGCTGCAGGGCCCACACCCTTTTACTTGCCTTACAGAGCAGCTCTGGAGCTGTTTAATCACTCAATTGGATTTTTCTGCCAGCATAATTTTTCTCTTACGTCCTAGAGGATGCTGGGGACTCCGTAAGGACCATGGGGGATAGACGGGCTCCGCAGGAGACATGGGCACTTTAAGAAAGACTTTAGATCTGGGTGTGCACTGGCTCCTCCCTCTATGCCCCTCCTCCAGACCTCAGTTTACTACTGTGCCCAGAGGAGACTGGGTGCTTTTCAGGGAGCTCTCCTGAGTTTCCTGACAGAAAGTATATTTGTTAGATTTTTTTATTTTCAGGGAGCCTGCTGGCAACAGACTCTCTGCATCGAGGGGCGGAGGGGAGAGATGCACACCTACTTCTGTGAGTTGATAGGCTCTGCTTCTTAGGCTACTGTACAGCATTAGCTCCAGAGGGATCGGTACGCAGGTCTCACCCTCGCCGTCCGTCCCAGCGCCGCGCCGCCGTCCCCCTCGCAGAGCCGGAAGATAGAAGCCGGGTGAGTATGAGAAGAAAAGAAGACTTCAGAGGCGGCGGAAGACTTCATGATCTTCACTGAGGTAACGCACAGCAGTAAAGCTGTGCTCCATTGCTCCCATACACCTCTCACACGGCAGTCAGTGTAAGGGTGAAGGGCGCAGGGGGGACGCCCTGGGCAGCAATATAGACCTCTCTTTGGCAAATTAAATATATATGCAGCTAGGCACTGTATATATATATATAAGAGCCCCCGCCATTTTTTTACTATATTTGAGCGGGACAGAAGCCCGTCGCTGAGGGGGTGGGGCTTCTCCCTCAGCACTCACCAGCGCCATTTTCTCCACGGCACCGCTGAGGGGAAGCTCCACGGACTCTCCCCTGCTTATACCACGGTAGAAAGAGGGTCTTAAAGAAGAGGGGGGCACATAATTAGGCGCATATATATATGGAAATACAGCGCTACTGGGTAAACATAAAATTATTGTGTTTTTTACCTGGGTCATATAGCGCTGGGGTGTGTGCTGGCATACTCTCTCTCTCTGTCTCTCCAAAGGGCCTTGTTGGGGAACTGTCCTCAGATAAGAGGATTCCCTGAGTGTATGGTGTGTCGGTACACGTGTGTCGACATGTCTGAGGTAGAAGGCTCTCCTAGAGAGGAGCAGGAGCAAATTAATGTGGTGTCTCCATCGACAACGCCGACACCTGACTGGATGGATATGTGGAATGTTTTAAGTGCTAATGTAAACTTATTACACAAGAGATTAGACAAAGCTGAAGCTAGGGAACAGTCAGGGAGTCAACCCATGCCTGTCCCTATGTCGCAGGGACCTTCGGGTCTCAAAAGCGCCCACTATCCCAAATAGTTGACACAGATACCGACACGGATTCTGACTCCAGTGTCGACTACTATGATGCAAAGTTACAGCCAAAATTGGCTAAATGTATTCGATATATGATTATTGCACTAAAAGATGTTTTGCACATCACAGAGTCCCCTGTCCCTGACACGAGGGTACACATGTATAAGGGAAAGAAACCTGAGATAACCTTTCCCCCCTCACATGAGTTGAACGAATTATGTGAAAAAGCTTGGGAATCTCCAGACAAAAAGCTGCAGATTCCCAAAAGGATTCTTATGGCGTATCCTTTCCCGCCAATGGACAGGATACGGTGGGAATCCTCCCCTAGGGTGGATAAAGCATTGACACGCTTATCCAAAAAGGTAGCGCTGCCATCCCAGGATACGGCTACCATCAGGGACCCTGCTGACCGCAAGCAGGAGGTTACCCTAAAGTCCATTTACACACATTCTGGTACCTTACTCAGACCGGCAATTGCGTCGGCCGGGGTTGTAGCGCGGTGGCAGCATGGACAGATACCTTATCAGCAGAGATTGAGACCCTAGATAAGGATGCTATGTTATTGACCATAGGGCATATAAAAGATGCTGTCCTATATATGAGAGATGCTCAAAGTGACATTAGTCTACTGGGTTCTAGAATAAACGCTATGTCGATTTCTGCTAGATGAGTCCTATGGACCCGGCAATGGACAGGTGATGCCGACTCAAAAAGGCATATGGAGGTTTTACCTTACAGGGGTGAGGAATTGTTTGGGGAAGGTCTCTCGGACCTAGTCTCCACAGCTACAGCTGGTAAATCAAATTTTTTGCCTTATATTCCCTCACAGCCTAAGAAAGCACCACATTATCAAATGCAGTCCTTTCGATCACAGAGAAACAAGAAAGTACGAGGTGTGTCGTTTCTTGCCAGAGGTAAGGGCAGAGGGAAGAAGCTGCACAACACAGCTAGTTCCCAGGAACAGAAGTCCTCCCCGGCCTCTACAAAATCCACTGCATGACGCTGGGGCTCCGCTAAAGGAGTCCGCCCAGTTGGGGGCACGTCTTCGAGTTTTCAGCCACATCTGGGTTCATTCGCAGGTGGATCCCTAGGCAATAGAAATTGTTTCTCAGGGTTACAAGCTGAAATTCGAAGAGGTGCCTCCTCGCCGGTTTTTCAAATCGGCCCTACCATCTTCTCCCCAGGAAAGGGAGATAGTGTTAAATGCAATTCACAAATTGTATCTTCAACAGGTGGTGGTCAAGGTTCCCCTGCTTCAACAAGGAAAGGGAAATTATTCGACCCTGTTTGTAGTCCCAAAACCGGACGGTTTGGTCAGACCCATATTAAATTTAAAATCCCTGAACCTATACTTGAAAAGGTTCAAGTTCAAGATGGAATCGCTAAGAGCGGTCATCGCCAGCCTAGAAGGGGGGGATTTAATGATATCTCTGGACATAAAGGATGCATACCTTCATGTACTCATTTATCCACCTCATCAGGCGTACCTAAGATTTGCGGTACAGTATTGTCATTACCAATTTCAGACGTTGCCGTTTGGTCTCTCCAGAATTTTCTCCAAGAATTTTCACCAAGGTAATGACGGAAATTATGGTGCTCCTGCGAAAGCAAGGTGTCACAATTATCCCGTACTTGAACGATCTCCTCATAAAAGCGAGATCAAGAGAGCAGTTGCTGAACAGCGTATAACTTTCACTGAAGGTGTTACAGCAACACGGCTGGATTCTCAATATCCCGAAGTCGCAGTTGGTTCCTACGACTCGTCTGACTTTGCTTGGGCATTATTCTGGATACGGACCAGAAAAGGGTTTATCTTCCGATAGAAAAGGCCCAGGAACTCATGACTCTGGTCAGGAACCTATTGAAACCAAAACAGGTGTCAGTGCATCACTGCACTCGAGTCCTGGGAATGATGGTGGCATCATACGAGGCCATTCCCTTCGGCAGGTTCTATGCGAGGATCTTGCAATGGGACCTACTGGACAAGTGGTCCGGGTCACATCTACAGATTCATCAGTTGATCACCCTGTCCCCCAGGGCCAGGGTATCTCTCCTGTGGTGGCTGCAGAGTGCTCACCTTCTAGAGGGCCGCAGGTTCGGCATTCAGGACTGGATCCTGGTGACCACGAACGCGAGCCTCCGAGGTTGGGGAGCAGCCACACAGGGAAGAAATTTCCAAGGTCTTTGGTCAAGTCAGGAGACTTGTCTTCACATCAACATCCTGGAGCTAAGGGCCATATACAACGCCCTATGTCAAGCGGAGACCTTACTTCGCGACCAACCAGTTCTGATCCAGTCAGACAACGTCACCGCAGTAGTTCATGTAAACCGCCAAGGCGGCACAAGGAGCAGAGTGGCGATGGCGGAAGCCACCAGAATTCTTCGCTGGACGGAGAATCATGTAAGCGCACTGTCAGCAGTGTTCATTCCGGGAGTGGACAACTGGGAAGCAGACTTCCTCAGCAGACACAACCTACATCCAGGAGAGTGGGGACTCCATCAGGAAGTCTTCGCACAGATTGCAAGTCGGTGGGGACTGTTCCAGATAGACATGATGGCGTCCCGCCTCAACAAAAAGCTACAGAGGTATTGCACCAGGTCAAGAGACCCTCAGGCAGTAGCTGTAGACGCCCTAGTGACACCGTGGGTGTTCCGGTCGGTCTATGTATTTCCTCCTCTACCTCTCATACCCAAGGTGTTGATAATAGTAAGAAAAAGAGGAGTAAGAACAATTCTCATTGTTTCAGATTGGCCGCGAAGGACCTGGTATCCAGATCTGCAGGAAATGCTCACAGAAGATCCGTGGCCACTTCCTCTAAGACAGGACCTGTTGCAACAGGGGCCCTGTCTGTTCCAAGACTTACCGCGGCTGCGTTTGACGGCATGGCGGTTGAACGCCGGATCCTAGCGGAAAAGGGTATTCCAGATGAGGTCATTCCTACGCTAATAAAGGCTAGGAAGGACGTGACATCTAAACATTATCACTGTATATGGCGAAAATATGTTTCTTGGTGTGAGGCCAGGAATGCTCATACGGAAGAATTCCACCTGGGCCACTTCCTTCACTTCCTACAAACTGGAGTGAATTTGGGCCTAAAATTAGGCTCTATTAAGGTTCAGATTTTGGCCTTATCCATTTTCTTTCAAAAGGAATTGGCCTCTCTTCCTGAAGTAAGTACAAACTTTTGTGAAGGGAGTACTGCATATTCAGCCTCCTTTTGTACCTCCGGTGGTCCCTTGGGACCTTAACGTGGTGTTAAGGTTATGGTTTGAACCACTTAAAATGGTGGAGTTTAAATATCTCACTTGGAAGGTGGTCATGTTATTAGCCTTGGCTTCCGCTAGGCGAGTGTCGGAATTAGCAGCTTTATCACATAAAATCCCCTATCTGGTTTTCCATATGGATAGAGCGGAATTGCAGACCCGTCCTCAATTCCTGCTAAAAGTGGACTCATCCTTTCATATGAACCAACCTATCGTGATGCCTGTGGCTACGCGTGACTTGGAGGATTCCGAGTCCCTTGATGTGGTCAGGGCTTTGAAAATTTACGTGGCCAGAACGGCTAGAGTCAGAAAAACAGAAGCACTGTTTGTCCTGTATGCAGCCAATAAGATTGGCACCCCTGCTTCAAAGCAGACTATTGCTCTCTGGATCTGTAACACGATTCAGCAGGCGCATTCTATGGCGGGATTGCCGTTGCCTAATTCAGTCAAGGCCCATTCCACTAGGAAGGTGGGCTCTTCTTGGGCAGCTGCCCGAGGGGTCTCGGCACTACAGCTGTGCCGAGCTGCTACTTGGTCGGGTTCAAACACCTTTGCAAAGTTCTATAAGTTTGATACCCTGGCTGAGGAGGACCTCCTGTTTGCTTAATCGGTGCTGCAGAGTCATCCGCAGGAGCCCGTTTGGGAGCTTTGGTATAATCCCCATGGTCCTTACGGAGTCCCCAGCATCCTCTAGGATGTAAGAGAAAATAAGATTTTAAACCTACCGGTAAATCTTTTTCTCGTAGTCCGTAGAGGATGCTGGGTGCCCGTCCCAAGTGCGGACTACTTCTGCAAGACTTGTATATAGTTATTGCTTACATAAGGGTTATATGTTAGTTTTCATCGGTCTTGGACTGATGCTATGTTGTTTTCATACTGTTAACTGGGTAGTATATCACAAGTTATACGGTGTGATTGGTGTGGCTGGTATGAATCTTGACCTTGGATTAACAAAAATCCTTTCCTCGTACTGTCCGTCTCCTCTGGGCACAGTTTCTCTAACTGAGGTATGGAGGAGGGGCATAGAGGGAGATCTAAAGTCTTTCTTAAAGTGCCCATGTCTGCTGCGGAGCCCGTCTATCCCCCATGGTCCTTACGGAGTCCCCATCATCCTCTACGGACTACGAGAAAAAAATTTTAACCGGTAGGTTTAAAATGTTATTTTTTTCTCTGCAACCCACTGCTAAATTGTGCTTCCTAGCTGTTTTTTATAAAATCACTTAATTAAATCTAACTCTGATTATGTCAGAGAAGGCCAGGTACCCTACACCATAAGAGGGGGTTTGAAATTTTGACTTGTCTACTTAAAGATCACCAAAATCTGATCACAAGGTCAATTACATCCCTGGGTGGGATTGAACCACCAACCTTTTGGTTAATAGCCCATGTAAGTGAAAGAGATCCTGAAGCACTCACTCATCATGGGAAAGTACCAATGTGTTTCTTACAAAAATTCTCCAGATTATTGACTTTTTAAAGTTTTTCTAGGAAACGTTCTAGATGAATGCTTATTAGCCTTTGTCAGTATCTACTTTTGCAAGGTGTCTATGTGGCGCAATCGGTTAGCATGTTTGGCTTTTAACCAAAAGGTTGGTGGTTCAATCCCACCCAGGGATGTATTTGACCTTGTAATCAGATTTTGGTGATCTTTAAGTAGACAAGTCAAAATTTCAAACCCCCTCTTATGGTGTAGGGTACCTGGCCTTCTCTGATGTAATCAGAGTTAGATTTGATTAAGTGATTTTATAAAAAAACAGCTAGGAAGCACAATTTAGCAGTGGGTTGCAGAGAAAAAAAATTATGCTGGCAGAAAAGTCCAATTGAGTGACGAAACAGCTCTTCATTTTCTGATTTTATGTTTATGCTAACAAATTTGCTCTATGAAAAGTGTCCACAAAGCCAAGTCTCTGATTAACACCTTTGTAGGAATGGTTTTTCACCTATTACTGAATTAAACTTGCTTCATTGGAAAGGCAGCAAGATGCATCCTCATTTCAATGTCTACTGAAATAATACAGGTTGACACCAGGAAACATAAACGTCACTGCATCCTTGCTGCTTCCTCATGGGGAAGTCTGTTTAATGTGAAAACAAGGTGATATCTAATCAGCACACAGGTAAGGAATTAAGAAAATCTTTCTTTATGGGTGAAGATGTTTCTCACAAAATTGTTGTACCAAAGCATCATTGAATTTCAAGCTGGAAAGATGATTTTAATATATCACTTGTACATTTTGTACTGCTCTTCTGGTGACAATGTAGTTTGTTTTTGTCAATTACCATTTTAATAATAGGGTAAAGAAAATTAAGTGGATTTTTGAAAGAAAACAATACTGTCAATATACTATTAAAACAAATTAAAATGGTAAAAGTTATTGTACTTTAAGTAAAAATAAAAGAGCCAAAATATCAATCCCAGTTTTGGATTACTTTAATTAACAAAAAACAATGCATATAGCAGAGGATAGTTTCAATCTGCCTACCTCTGGGTTATGGGCCCAGCATGCTTCCGTTGCAGTACTTTGCTGCTCATGTAAGTGCAAGAGATCCTGAAGCACTCACTCATCATGGGAAAGTACCAATGTGTTTCTTACAAAAACTCTCCAGATTATTGACTTTTTAAAGTTTTTCTGGGAAACGTTCTAGATGAATGCTTATTAGCCTTTGTCAGTATATACTTTTACGAGGTGTCTCTGTGGTGCAATCGGTTAGCATGTTTGGCTATTAACCAAAAGGTTGGTGGTTCAATCCCACCCATGGATGTAATTGACCTTGTGATTAGATTTTGGTAATCTTTAAGTAGACAAGTCAAAATGTCAAACTCCTTCTTATGGTGTAGGGTACCTGGCCTTCTCTGATGTAATCAGAGTTAGATTTGATTAAGTGATTTTATAAAAAACAGCTAGGAAGCACAATTTAGCAGTGGGTTGCAGAGAAAAAAAATTATGCTGGCAGAAAAGTCCAATTGAGTGATTAAACAGCTCTTCATTTTCTGATTTTATGTTTATGCTAACAAATTTGCTCTCTGAAAAGTGTCCACAAAGCCAAGTCTCTGATTAACACCTTTGTAGGAATGGTTTTTCACCTATTACTGAATTAAACTTGCTTCATTGGAAAGGCAGCAAGATGCATCCTCATTTCAATGTCTACTGAAATAATACAGGTTGACACCAGGAAACATAAACGTCACTGCATCCTTGCTGCTTCCTCATGGGGAAGTCTGTTTAATGTGAAAACAAGGTGATATCTAATCAGCACACAGGTAAGGAATTAAGAAAATCTTTCTTTATGGGTGAAGATGTTTCTCAAAAAATTGTTGCACCAAAGCATCATTGAAATTCAAGTGGAAAGATGATTTTAATATATCACTTGTACATTTTGTACTGCTCTTCTGGTGACAATGTAGTTTGTTTTTGTCAATTACCATTTTAATAATAGGGTAAAGAAAATTAAGTGGATTTTTGAAAGAAAACAATACTGTCAATATACTATTAAAACAAATTAAAATGGTAAAAGTTATTGTACTTTAAGTAAAAATAAAAGAGCCAAAATATCAATCCCAGTTTTGGATTACTTTAATTAACAAAAAACAATGCATATAGCAGAAGATAGTTTCAATCTGCCTACCTCTGGGTTATGGGCCCAGCATGCTTCCGTTGCAGTACTCTGCTGCTTATGTAAGTGCAAGAGATCCTGAAGCACTCACTCATCATGGGAAAGTAGCAATGTGTTTCTTACAAAAACTCTCCAGATTATTGACTTTTTAAAGTTTTTCTAGGAAACGTTCTAGATTGATGCTTATTAGCCTTTGTCAGAATAAACTTTTACGAGGTGTCTCTGTGGTGCAATCGGTTAGCATGTTTGGCTATTAACCAAAAGGTTGGTGGTTCAATCCCACCCAGGGATGTAATTGACCTTGTGATCAGATTTTGGTGATCTTTAAGTAGACAAGTCAAAATTTCAAACCCCCTCTTATGATGTAGGGTACCTGGCCTTCTCTGATGTAATCAGAGTTAGATTTGATTAAGTGATTTTATAAAAAACAGCTAGGAAGCACAATTTAGCAGTGGGTTGCAGAGAAAAAAAAATTATGCTGGCAGAAAAGTCCAATTGAGTGATTAAACAGCTCTTCATTTTCTGACTTTATTTTTATGCTAACAAATTTGCTCTCTGAAAAGTGTCCACAAAGCCAAGTCTCTGATTAACACCTTTGTAGGAATGTATTTTCACCTATTACTGAATTAAACTTGCTACATTGGAAAGGCAGCAAGATGCATCCTCATTTCAATGTCTACTGAAATAATACAGGTTGACACCAGGAAACATAAACGTTACTGCATCCTTGCTGCTTTCTCATGTGGAAGTCTGTTTAATGTGAAAACAAGGTAATATCTAATCAGCACACAGGTAAGGAATTAAGAAAATCTTTCTTTATGGGTGAAGATGTTTCTCACAAAATTGTTGTCCCAATGCATCATTGAAATTCAAGATGGAAGATGATTTTAATATATCACTTGTACATTTTGCATTGCTCTTCTGGTGACAATGTAGTTTGTTTTTGTCAATTACCATTTCAGTAATAGGGTAAAGAAAATTAAGTGCATTTTTTAAAGAAAACAATGCTGTCAATATACTATTAAAACAAATTAAAATGATAAAAGTTATTGTACTTTAAGTAAAAATAAAAGAGCCAAAATATCAATCCCAGTTTTTGATTACTTTAATTATAAAAAAAAAATGCACATAGCAGAGGATAGTTTCGATCAATCGACCTCTGGGTTATGGGCCTAGCATCCTTCCATTGCACTACTCTGCTGCTCATGGAAGTCCAAGAGATCCTGAAGACTAAATTGATTAAAGGCCTGAAAGTACTGGACTATAAGGAAAGACTTACTAGGCTGAATATGTATACACTAGAAAAGAGGTGCCTAAGAGGAGATATTATTAATATCTTCAAATATGTAAAGATACATAACAAAGAGTTATCAGAGGAATTATTTATTAAAAGAACACGTGGTCACTCGCTGCGACTGGAGGAAAGTTCAGAACGCAATGGAGGAAAGGGTTCTTAACTGTTAGGGCAATCAGGATGTGGAATTCCCTGCCAGGGAAGGTGGTAATGGCGGACTCTGTAATTGGATTTAAAAAAGGAATGGATACATTTCTGAATGAAAAAGCTATCCAAGGTTATAATACTTAAAATATCAACAAGGTTAATCCGGGGGTAACATGAGTTATAGTAGCTAACTAGTCATAAAACATTATTCAGCAAGTATGTAGAATCATCACAACTTAAAACAGGTTGAACACGATGGGCAATTTGCCTCTATTCAACCTCAAAAACTATGTTACTATATGTTACTATATTACTGTAGTATACAGAACACCACAATGCAATGAGCAGTGATAGTGAGCACTGATGAGGATACTAGAACTGACACTGAGCAGCAAGATGCAGCACTGGACTATTAGTAATGTACTGTAGTATGCTGAGCACCACAATGCAGCACAAGACAATGAGCAGTGATACTGAGCACTGATGAGGATACTACTGAGAACTGACACTGAGCAGGAGAGACACACTACTAGTATTACTGAGCAGCAATAAGTAACCACTGATACTGAGCACTGATATTGAGATTTCCACTGAGAGAACATAGCCACGTCCTCTCCGCTCTCTCTTCAATGCACGAGTAAAAATGGCGGCAACGCGCAGCTCTTTATATGGAATCCGAATCTCGAGAGAATCCGACAGCGGGATGATGACATTTTCCCTTGTTCAGGTTTTCCGAGTCAGGCGGGAACAACCGAGCCTGCCTCAGACCAGTGTAAACAACGTGGAGTTCGTGGGGAATTCGGTTCTCGGAGAACCGAACCCGCTCCTCTCTACCTTATACCCATCAATTTTTTTTATTTTCAATCTA
This sequence comes from Pseudophryne corroboree, assembly GCF_028390025.1. Lineage (NCBI taxonomy): Eukaryota > Metazoa > Chordata > Amphibia > Anura > Myobatrachidae > Pseudophryne > Pseudophryne corroboree. Next base: position 123,411 of record NW_026968025.1, on the reverse strand, counting down.
AGCCCCTGCAGTTTTCTGTAAGCATCTGCTTCGCTATCATGATCAACAAGTCACAAGGGCAAACACTCAGGGCTTGAGGCATAGATCTTTGGACCAGCTGCTACAAGCATGGCAGAGGTGTCACTATCACTGGTGACACCCAGAGAGGTGGCGAGGGAGATTGTAATGCAGTGCGTGCAAATAAGCAGCGCAATGGTAAAAAGGAGGCATGATTTCATAGGTAGGGGCGTGGCCTGGTGGCCTGAATCTACATTTTGTTGCTCCGGGTGTCCCGGGGGTTGGGGGCTGCACCCGGGGACTAGTGTGTAAGCGGTGCTGGCTCCTGCACAGTGACAGGGCATGGCCACCCAGTATGACACCTCCCTTCTTGACCATGCTGTAATTGCAGTCGCACTGCAGTTCAGCGTGATCATAAACAATGGTGTAGCCTCCTGCTGGTGCAGACTGTATGTGCGCGCAGGAAGCCGCCACCATTTTTGTGATCACAGCGGCTGAATGTGATGTCATACAGCCGCTGTGACCACGCCCCCTGTGTCTCCTCCATTGCAGACCCCATTTTGAAGCCTTGCCCCCGCACTGCTCCATCCCTGACTTGGAAATGGAGTGTTGCTGACCCCACTCTCCCCCCCTGCCCCGATTGACAGGCAGAGGCGATCGCATGCAGGCACATGCATATGCTCTTAGCAATTTTTGCAGTTGGATCGCTTATTGTGATTGCAATCCAACCTGAATCAGGCCCTATTACCTATCACAATGCGCTGCGGGCAGTACAAAATTGGGTTAATATAGGAGAAAAACCCCCAGACCTGTGCTCCTTAACTGTACCTGGTGGCTAGTGGAGCGGCTGCCCAGTAATCAGTGTCCACCCCAGTGCGCACACGGCCCACCCCCTACGGCCACGCTCCCCTTTATCAGCGGCCTCGTGATCCGGAAGGGCGGTGTGTGTGTGTGACTGACCTTAGGAAGAAACCGGAGCCTCCGCTGCAGTGACCCAGCAACCAGGGCACGGGAGTATACAGCGCCGCTGGGAGTGATGAAGCTGCAGTAAAGATGTCTATTAGACCTAGCCTGCTGCAGCCCTTGTAGATTATCATAAAACAAGTTCTTCTTTTCTTGTCAAAATTAATAGCTAAGAATAGGCTGCCTGAGGCAGGCCCCTGTTAAGTGGCCTGCTACTGAAGGCACCAACTACAAACTGAGCTCCCTGTTCATGGAAGCGGGGTTATAGAGGAGGATGCGCTGAGCATCTTGGGAACAGTCAAAAGCTTTGAGCCGGTTGGTGCCTCAGATCAAGATCCTACTCTACACCCCAATGTGAATCCTTGTGGAGTCCAGTGTACCCCACAGAAGAAATTAATGTGTCACACCCATTGGCAGCAACCTAAGAATAGCTGCTGACGGGCACAATTGAGAAAGGAAGGGGGGGGGGCATTTGAATCCAGCACATAGATGCAATTCAAATATGTAATTTGTACCTTCCTATTTTAAAATATAATGGATGAACCTCACCCTGTGAGAACAATCTTCATGATCAAGAGATCTAATATGTAAAATAAGTATGAGTTGGGATAGGGCTGGGGAGGGTGGCAGCTCGGGCAGCCCCTCCCCCGTCAAGATAAGGAGATTCAACTGAGGAAGCACAAGGGAACTCTCGTCTGGGGACAACAACTGCAGGGAGACCACATCTTTTCAGATGAACATGGGAGGGCGGAAGGCTGCCTAATACTTAAGCACCATCAAATATCAAACCATATCCAACAACTAGTACAAGCATTCCTGGGGGAAGGTCTGCAGCAGACGGATTTGCATACGGTGATGTCATCCAAGCAGTGGGCCAAAGTTGGCTGGAACCCTCATCTGCATATAAAAAGAGAAAAGGGGCATGCAGGGCATGGCGGCCTTTTGCAGTGCTTGGATGACCCCTAGTTCGCATTAAACACCCCCACCCTCCTTTGGTGTGGGGCTCATGTTGGCCATGCCCCATCCCCTGAAGCATTCATGCTGATTTCTTGCAACAGCTGGGCACTGTAACAGCTCCAGAGCTGCTCTGTAAGGCAAGTAAAAGGGTGTGGGCCCTGCAGCACCACCTGTAGTTCGCATTGTGCGTTGGAAGGCACAAAGTAAGCAGACGGGAGGAGAAGTCAGGATAGTACACAAGGGCATCCTTTTTTCTTAGTCCATAGAGGATGCTGGGGTCACATTAAGAACCATGGGGTATAGACGGGATCCGCAAGAGACATGGGCACTTTAAGACTTTCAAAGGGTGTGAACTGGCTCCTCCCTCTTTGCCCCTCCTCCAGAATCCAGTTATAGGAACTGTGCCCAGGGAGACGGACATTCGAGGAAAGGATTTATTGTTAAACTAAGGTGAGCATCTTACCAGCTCACACCTTAAGCATGCCGCAGAACGTGGCATTCAACAGAACACAAGCCAACGGCATGAACAATTGCAGCAAAAAGCTGACCAGAACCGTAACACAACATGTGTATAACCACAAGTAATAACTGCAGACACAGTATGGACTGGGACGGGTGCCCAGCATCCTCTACGTACTAAGAGAAAAGGATTTACCGGTAGGTATTAAAATCCTATTTTCTCATACGACCTAGAGGATGCTGGGGTCACATTAAGAACCATGGGGTTATACCAAAGCTCTTGAATGGGTGGGAGAGTGCGTACGACTCTGCAGCACCGAATGACCCAACTTGAGGTTATCATCAGCCAAGGTATCAAACTTGTAAAACTTAGCAAAAGTGTTTACTAAATAGCTGCTCTGCAAAGTTGCAATGCCGAGACTCCCCGACCAGCTGCCCAGGATGAACCCACCTTTCTAGTAGAATGGGTCTTCACCTAATTCAGTAACGGCAATCCTGCCGTGGAATGAGCATGCTGAATCTTACCACAGATCCAGCGCATAATGGTCTGCATGGAAGCAGGACACCCAATCCTGTTGGGAGCATACAGGACAAACAGAGCCTCTGTTTTCCTAATCTGAACCGTTCTGGTGACATAAATTTTCAAAGTTCTGACCACAGCCAGAGACTTTGACTCAACGAAGGTGTCAGTGGCCAAAGACACCATGTGGAAAGATGAACCACCTTTGGCAGAAATTGTTGACGTGTCCTCAATTCTGCTCTATCTTCATGAAAGATCAAATAAAGGCTCTTGTGATACTGCATGGTTTGTACTGTTTTCCATGTGCTCCCAGATCTTTCAAGCAAGTAGCATGGTCAAGAAAGTTCTGTTTGAAAAGAAACAAACATTTACTGTCATTGTTATGCAAATAAACTTACATTAAAGCTAACAAGAAAGCACACTCGTTCTGTCTTTAAACTGATAAAAGAAACCCCAATAATATGGGGCATGCAAAAATTGAGATAAAACTCAGTTTTGCTCCTCTCCACGGAAATCTTTAATAAAAGGCGAAATATTTGTTAGTTCTGAAGAGAAACCAGAGCATGACCAAGATTCCACCTGTCGCCTGAGTGCCATGCCAGCAGTTCTCATTCAGCTCAAAGTGAGCACCCAATTTGAATGAAAGAAAGCAGATTTCTCACCAGGCTTCCCCTTGCTATAAACATGGTTTGTACTCTTTTCCATGTGCTCCCAGATCTTTCAAACAATTAGTGTGGTCAAGAAAGTTCTGTTTGAAAAGAAACAAACATTTACTGTCATTTCTATGCAAATGAGCTTACATTAAAGCACACTCGTTCTATCTTTAAACCGATAAAATAAAACCCCAATAAGATGGGGCATGCAAAAATTGAGATAAAACTCAGTTTTGCTCCTCTCCACGGAAATCTTTAGTAAAAGGCGAAAGATTTGTTCGTTCTGAAGAGAAACCAGAGCATGACCAAGATTCTACCTGTCGCCTGAGTGCCATGCCAGCAGTCCTCATTCAGCTCAAAGTGAGCACCCAATTTGAAAGAAAGAAAGCAGATTTCTCACCAGGCTTCCCCTTGCTATAAACATGGTTTGTACTCTTTTCCATGTGCTCCCAGATCTTTCAAGCAATTAGTATAGTCAAGAAAGTTCTGTTTGAAAAGAAACAAACATTTACTGTCATTTCTATGCAAATGAGCTTACATTAAAGCACACTCGTTCTATCTTTAAACTGATAAAAGAAACCCCAATAAGACGGGGCATGCAAAAATTGAGATAAAACTCAGTTTTGCTCCTCTCCACGGAAATCTTTAATAAAAGGCGAAAGATTTGTTCGTTCTGAAGAGAAACCAGAGCATGACTAAGATTCCACCTGTCGCCTGAGTGCCATGCCAGCAGTCCTCATTCAGCTCAAAATGAGCACCCAATTTGAAAGAAAGAAAGAAAGCAGATTTCTCACCAGACTTCCCCTTGCTATAAGCATGGTTTGTACTCTTTTCCATGTGCTCCCAGATCTTTCAAGCAATTAGTATGGTCAAGAAAGTTCTGCTTGAAAAGAAACAGACATTTATTGTCATTGTTATGCAAATAAACTTACATTAAAGCTAACAAGAAAGCACACTCGTTCTGTCTTTAATCTGATAAAAGAAACCCCAATAATATGGGGCATGCAAAAATTGAGATAAAGCTCAGTTTTGCTCCTCTCCACAGAAATCTTTAGTAAAAGGCGAAAGATTTGTTCGTTCTGAAGAGAAACCAGAGCATGACCAAGATTCCACCTGTCGCCTGAGTGCCGTGCCAGCAGTCCTCATTCAGATCAAAGTGAGCGCCCAATTTGAAAGAAAGCAGATTTCTCACCTGTCTTCTCCTTGCTATAAGCATGGTTTGTACTGTATTCCATGTGCTCCCAGATCTTTCAATCAAGTAGCATGGTCAAGAAAGTTCTGTTTGAAAAGAAACAAACATTTACTGTCATTTCTATGCAAATGAGCTTACATTAAAGCACACTCATTCTATCTTTAAACCGATAAAAGAAACCCCAAAAAGATGGGGCATGCAAAAATTGAGATAAAACTCGGTTTTGCTCCTCTCCACGGAAATCTTTAGTAAAAGGCGAAAGATTTGTTCGTTCTGAAGAGAAACCAGAGCATGACCAAGATTTTTATCTGAAAATATGTGTTCTCCCTGCAGTTGTTGTCCCCAGATGAGAGTTCCTTTGTGCTGACTCAGTTGAATCTCCTTTACTTGACAGGGGGATGCTCGAGCAGCGACCCTCCCCAGCTCTAGCCCAACTCCTACTTACCTGCCAGGTGAGATACTATGATCATGAAGGTGCTTCTCCCAGGGCAAGGCTCACCCATTGCACTCTGGGTGTGCTGCTTCTGCGATTTCCCCAAATGTGGGAAACTTGACTGCATAATTTGTGTTTCCCCTGGTCGGCTCTCGTATAATTCAGATCTCTTTGTCTCAGGTCTCTCTCCAGCCTAGTTTGCTGTCTGTTTCCACTTCTCTTTTCTTGAGCCGCTCCCTTCTATGCCCTTGCGCACTATCCTGACTTCTCCCGTCTGCTTACTTCGTGCCTTCCAACGCACAATGCAAACTACAGGTAGTGCTGCAGGGCCCACACCCTTTTACTTGCCTTACAGAGCGTCTCTGGAGCAGTTACAGTGCCCAGCTGCTGCAAGAAATCAGCTTGAATGCTTCAGGGGCTGGGGCATAGCCAACATGAGCCCCACACCGAAGGAGGGTGGAGGTGTGTAATGCGAACTAGGGGTCATCCAAGCGCCGCAAAAGGCCGCCATGCCCTGCACGCCCCTTGTCTCTTTTCATATGCAGACGAGGGTTGAAGCCAACTTTGACCCACTGTTTGGATGACATCACCATATGCAAATCCATCTGCTGCAGGCCTTCCCCCAGGAATGCTTGCACTAGTTGTTGCATTTGGTTTGTTGTTTGGGGGTGCTTCAGTATTAGGCAGCCTTCTGCCCTCCCATGTTCATCTGAAAATATGTGTTCTCCCTGCAGTTGTTGTCCCCAGATGAGAGTTCCCTTGTGCTGCCTCAGTTGAATCTCCTTTACTTGACAGAGATGTGCCTGAGCAGCGGCCCTCCCCAGCCCTATCCCAAATCATACTTATTTTGCATAGGCGATACCATGGTCATGAAGATTGTTCTCCCAGTGTGAGGTTCATTCATTGCATTCTGGGTATGCTGACCCCTGTGATTTCCCCAAATGTGGGAAACTCGACTGCATTATTTGTGGTAGTGGGGGACTGTGTTTGTGCTTTCCTCTGGTCAGCTCTGGTAAAAATCAGATTTCTTTATCTCAGATCTTCCTCTAGCCTTGTTCTTCTTTCGAGAGTTCCCTTGTGCTGCCTCAGTTGGATCTCTTTCACTTGACAGGGGGGTACCCGAGCAGCGACCCTCCCCAGCTCTAGCCCAACTCCTACTTACCTGCCAGGTGAGATACTATGATCATGAAGGTGCTTCTCCCAGGGCAAGGCTCACCCATTGCACTCTGGTTGTGCTGCCCCTGCGATTTCCCCAAATGTGGGAAACTTGACTGCATAATTTGTGTTTCCCTTGGTCGGCTCTCGTATAATTCAGATCTCTTTGTCTCAGGTCTCTCTCCAGCCTAGTTTGCTGTCTGTTTCCACTTCTCTTTTCTTGAGCCGCTCCCTTCTATGCCCTTGCGCACTATCCTGACTTCTCCCGTCTGCTTACTTCGTGCCTTCCAACGCACAATGCAAACTACAGGTAGTGCTGCAGGGCCCACACCCTTTTACTTGCCGTACAGAGCAGCTCTGGAGCAGTTACAGTGCCCAGCTGCTGCAAGAAATCAGCTTGAATGCTTCAGGGGCTGGGGCATAGCCAACATGAGCCCCACACCGAAGGAGGGTGGAGGTGTGTAATGCGAACTAGGGGTCAGCCAAGCGCCGCAAAAGGCCGCCATGCCCTGCACGCCCCTTTTCTCTTTTCATATGCAGACGAGGGTTGAAGCCAACTTTGACCCACTGCTTGGATGGCATCACCATATGCAAATCCATCTGCTGCAGGCCTTCCCCCAGGAATGCTTGCACTAGTTGTTGCATTTGGTTTGTTGTTTGGGGGTGCTTCAGTATTAGGCAGCCTTCTGCCCTCCCATGTTCATCTGAAAATATGTGTTCTCCCTGCAGTTGTTGTCCCCAGATGAGAGTTCCCTTGTGCTGCCTCAGTTGAATCTCCTTTACTTGACAGAGATGCGCCTGAGCAGCGGCCCTCCCCAGCCCTATCCCAAATCATACTTATTTTGCATAGGAGAGACCATGGTCTTGAAGATTGTTCTCCCAGGGTGAGGTTCATTCATTGCATTCTGGGTATGCTGACCCCTGTGATTTCCCCAAATGTGGGAAACTCAACTGCATTATTTGTGGTAGTGGGGGACTGTGTTTGTGCTTTCCTCTGGTCAGCTCTGGTAAAAGTCAGATTTATTTGTTTCAGATCTTCCTCTAGCCTTGTTCTTCTTTCGAGAGTTCCCTTGTGCTGCCTCAGTTGGATCTCCTTCACTTGACAGGGGTGTGCCCGAGCAGCGACCCTCCCCAGCTCTAGCCCAACTTCTACTTACCTGCCAGGTGAGATACTATAATCATGAAGGTGCTTCTCCCAGGGCAAGGCTCACCCATTGCACTCTGGATGTGCTGCCCCTGCGATTTCCCCAAATGTGGGAAACTTGACTGCATAATTTGTGTTTCCCCTGGTCGGCTCTCGTATAATTCAGATCTCTTTGTCTCAGGTCTCTCTCCAGCCTAGTTTGCTGTCTGTTTCCACTTCTCTTTTCTTAAGCCGCTCCATTCTATGGCCTTGCGCACTATCCTTACTTCTCCCGTCTGCTTACTTTGTGCCTTCCAATACACAATGCAAACTACAGGTAGTGCTGCAGGGCCCACACCCTTTTACTTGCCGTACAGAGCAGTTCTGGAGCTGTTACAGTGCCCAGCTACTGCAAGAAATCAGCTTGAATGCTTCAGGGGCTGGGGCATAGCCAACATGAGCCCCACACTGAAGGAGAATGGAGGTGTTTAATGCGAACTAGGGGTCATCCAAGCGCCGCAAAAGGCCGCCATGCCCTGCACGCCCCTTTTCTCTTTTCATATGCAGACGAGGGTTGAAGCCAACTTTGACCCACTGCTTGGATGACATCACCATATGCAAATCCATCTGCTGCAGGCCTTCCCCCAGGAATGCTTGCACTAGTTGTTGCATTTGGTTTGTTGTTTGGGGGTGCTTCAGTATTAGGCAGCCTTCTGCCCTCCCATGTTCATCTGAAAATATGTGTTCTCCCTGCAGTTGTTGTCCCCAGATGAGAGTTCCCTTATGCTGCCTCAGTTGAATCTCCTTTACTTGACAGAGATGTGCCTGAGCAGCGGCCCTCCCCAGCCCTATCCCAAATCATACTTATTTTGCATAGGAGATACCATGGTCATGAAGATTATTCTCCCAGTGTGAGGTTCATTCATTGCATTCTGGGTATGCTGACCCCTGTGATTTCCCCAAATGTGGGAAACTCGACAGCATTATTTGTGGTAGTGGGGGACTGTGTTTGTGTTTTCCTCTGGTCAGCTCTGGTAAAAGTCAGATTTCTTTGTCTCAGATCTTCCTCTAGCCTTGTTCTCCTTTCGAGAATTCCCTTGTGCTGCCTCAGTTGGATCTCCTTCACTTGACAGGGGGGTACCCGAGCAGCGACCCTCCCCAGCTCTAGCCCAACTCCTACTTACCTGCCAGGTGAGATACTATGATCACGTAGGTGCTTCTCCCAGGGCAAGGCTCACCCATTGCACTCTGGGTGTGCTGCTCCTGCGATTTCCCCAAATGTGGGAAACTTGACTGCATAATTTGTGTTTCCCCTGGTCGGCTCTCGTATAATTCAGATCTCTTTGTCTCAGGTCTCTCTCCAGCCTAGTTTGCTGTCTGTTTCCACTTCTCTTTTCTTAAGCCGCTCCATTCTATGGCCTTGCGCACTATCCTTACTTCTCCCGTCTGCTTACTTTGTGCCTTCCAATGCACAATGCAAACTACAGGTAGTGCTGCAGGGCCCACACCCTTTTACTTGCCGTACAGAGCAGCTCTGGAGCTGTTACAGTGCCCAGCTACTGCAAGAAATCAGCTTGAATGCTTCAGGGGCTGGGGCATAGCCAACATGAGCCCCACACCGAAGGAGGGTGGAGGTGTTTAATGCGAACTAGGGGTCATCCAAGCGCCGCAAAAGGCCGCCATGCCCTGCACGCCCCTTTTCTCTTTTCATATGCAGACAAGGGTTGAAGCCAACTTTGACCCACTGCTTGGATGACATCACCATATGCAAATCCATCTGCTGCAGGCCTTCCCCCAGGAATGCTTGCACTAGTTGTTGCATTTGGTTTGTTGTTTGGGGGTGCTTCAGTATTAGGCAGCCTTCTGCCCTCCCATGTTCATCTGAAAATATGTGTTCTCCCTGCAGTTGTTGTCCCCAGTGAGAGTTCCCTTATGCTGCCTCAGTTGAATCTCCTTTAATTGACAGAGATGTGCCTGAGCAGCGGCCCTCCCCAGCCCTATCCCAAATCATACTTATTTTGCATAGGAGATACCATGGTCATGAAGATTATTCTCCCAGTGTGAGGTTCATTCATTGCATTCTGGGTATGCTGACCCCTGTGATTTCCCCAAATGTGGGAAACTCGACAGCATTATTTGTGGTAGTGGGGGACTGTGTTTGTGTTTTCCTCTGGTCAGCTCTGGTAAAAGTCAGATTTCTTTGTCTCAGATCTTCCTCTAGCCTTGTTCTTCTTTCGAGAATTCCCTTGTGCTGCCTCAGTTGGATCTCCTTCACTTGACAGGGGGGTACCCGAGCAGCGACCCTCCCCAGTTCTAGCCCAACTCCTACTTACCTGCCAGGTGAGATACTATGATCACGTAGGTGCTTCTCCCAGGGCAAGGCTCACCCATTGCACTCTGGGTGTGCTGCTCCTGCGATTTCCCCAAATGTGGGAAACTTGACTGCATAATTTGTGTTTCCCCTGGTCGGCTCTCGTATACTTCAGATCTCTTTGTCTCAGGTCTCTCTCCAGCCTAGTTTGCTGTCTGTTTCCACTTCTCTTTTCTTAAGTGCCTTCCAATGCACAATGCAAACTACAGGTAGTGCTGCAGGGCCCACACCCTTTTACTTGCCGTACAGAGCAGCTCTGGAGCTGTTACAGTGCCAAGCTGCTGCAAGAAATCAGCTTGAATGCTTCAGGGGCTGGGGCATAGCCAACATGAGCCCCACACCGAAGGAGGGTGGGGGTGTTTAATGCGAACTAAGGGTCATCCAACGCCGCAAAAGGCCGCCATGCCCTGCATACCCCTTTTCTCTTTTCATATGCAGATGAGGGTTCCAGCCAACTTTGGCCCACTGCTTGGATGACATCACCGTATGCAAATCCGTCTTCTGCAGAACTTCCCCCAGGAATGCTTGTACTAGTTGTTGCATTTGGTTTGTTGTTTGGGGGTGCTTCAGTATTAGGCAGCCTTCTGCCCTCCCATGTTCATCTGAAAATATGTGTTCTCCCTGCAGTTGTTGTCCCCAGATGGGAGTTCCCTTGTGCTGCCTCAGTTGAATCTCCTTTACTTGACAGAGATGTGCCTGAGCAGCGGCCCTCCCCAGCCCTATCCCAAATCATACTTATTTTGCATAGGAGATACCATGGTCATGAAGATTGTTCTCCGAGGGTGAGGTTCATTCATTGCATTTTGGGTATGCTGACCCCTGTGATTTCCCCAAATGTGGGAAACTCGACTGCATTATTTGTGGTAGTGGGGGACTGTGTTTGTGCTTTCCTCTGGTCAGCTCTGGTAAAAGTCAGATTTCTTTGTCTCAGATTTTCCTCTAACCTTGTTCTTCTTTCGAGAGTTCCCTTGTGCTGCCTCAGTTGGATCTCCTTCACTTGACAGGGGGGTACCCGAGCAGCAACCCTCCCCAGCTCTAGCCCAACTCCTACTTACCTGCCAGGTGAGATACTATGATCATGAAGGTGCTTCTCCCAGGGCAAGGCTCACCCATTGCACTCTGGGTGTGCTGCTCCTGCGATTTCCCCAAATGTGGGACACTTGACTGCATAATTTGTGTTTCCCCTGGTCGGCTCTCATATAATTTAGATCTCTTTGTCTCAGGTCCCTCTCCAGCCTAGTTTGCTGCCTGTTTCCACTTCTCTTTTCTTGAGCCGCTCCCTTCTATGCCCTTGTGCACTATCCTGACTTCCCCGTCTGCTTACTTTGTGCCTTCCAACGCACAATGCAAAATACAGGTAGTGCTGCAGGGCCCACACCCTTTTACTTGCTTTACAGAGCAGCTCTGGAGCTGTTACAGTGCCCAGCTGCTGCAAGAAATCAGCTTGAATGCTTCAGGGGCTTGGGCATAGCCAACATGAGCCCCACACCGAAGGAGGGTGGAGGTGTTTAATGCGAACTAGGGGTCATCCAAGCGCCGCAAAAGGACGCCATGCCCTGCACACCCCTTTTTTATTTTCATATGCAGACGAGGGTTGAAGCCAACTTTGACCCACTGCTTGGATGACATCACCATATGCAAATCCATCTGCTGCAGGCCTTCCCCCAGGAATGCTTGCACTAGTAGTTGCATTTGGTTTGTTTTTTGGGGGTGCTTCAGTATTAGGCAGCCTTCTGCCCTCCCATGTTCATCTGAAAATATGTGTTCTCCCTGCAGTTGTTGTCCCCAGATGAGAGTTCCCTTGTGCTGCCTCAGTTGAATCTCCTTTACTTGACAGAGATGTGCCTGAGCAGCGGCCCTCCCCAGCCCTGTCCCAAATCATACTTATTTTGCATAGGAGATACCATGGTCATGAAGATTGTTCTCCCAGGGTGAGGTTCATTCATTGCATTCTGGGTATGCTGACCCCTGTGATTTCCCCAAATGTGGGAAACTCGACTGCATTATTTGTGGTAGTGGGGGACTGTGTTTGTGCTTTCCTCTGGTCAGCTCTGGTAAAAGTCAGATTTCTTTGTCTCAGATCTTCCTCTAGCCTTGTTCTTCTTTCGAGAGTTCCCTTGTGCTGCCTCAGTTGGATCTCCTTCACTTGACAGGGGGTGCCCGAGCAGCAATCCTCCACAGCTCTAGCCCAACTCCTACTTACCTGCCAGGTGAGATACTATGATCTTCACTGTTAGGGCAATCAGGATGTGGAATTCCCTGCCAGGGAAGGTGGTAATGGCGGACTCTGTAATTGGATTTAAAAAAGGAATGGATACGTTTCTGAATGAAAAAGCTATCCAAGGTTATAATACTTAAAATATCAACATGGTTAATCCGGGGGTAACATGAGTTATAGTAGCTAACTAGTCATAAAACATTATTCAGCAAGTATGTAGAATCATCACAACTTAAAACAGGTTGAACACGATGGGCAATTTGCCTCTATTCAACCTCAAAAACTATGTTACTATATGTTACTATATTACTATGTTACTGTAGTATACAGAACACCACAATGTAATGAGCAGTGATAGTGAGCACTGATGAGGATACTAAAACTGACACTGAGCAGCAAGATGCAGCACTGGACTATTAGTAATGTACTGTAGTATGCTGAGCACCACAATGCAGCACAAGACAATGAGCAGTGATACTGAGCACTGATGAGGATACTACTGAGAACTGACACTGAGCAGGAGAGACACACTACTAGTATTACTGAGCAGCAATAAGTAACCACTGATACTGAGCACTGATATGGAGATTTCCACTGAGAGAACATAGCCACGTCCTCTCCGCTCTCTCTTCAATGCACGAGTAAAAATGGCGGCAACGCGCAGCTCTTTATATGGAATCCGAATCTCGCGAGAATCCGACAGCGGGATGATGACATTTTCCCTTGTTCAGGTTTTCCGAGTCAGGCGGGAACAACCGAGCCTGCCTCGGACCAGTGTAAACCACGTGGAGTTCGTCGGGAATTCAGTTCTCGGAGAACCGAACCCGCTCCTCTATATATACTATATTACTATGTCACTGTAGTATACAGAACACCACAATGCAATGAGCAGTGATAGTGAGCACTGATGAGGATACTAGAACTGACACTGAGCAGCAAGATGCAGCACTGGACTATTAGTAATGTACTGTAGTATGCTGAGCACCACAATGCAGCACAAGACAATGAGCAGTGATACTGAGCACTGATGAGGATACTACTGAGAACTGACACTGAGCAGGAGAGACACACTACTAGTATTACTGAGCAGCAATAAGTAACCACTGATACTGAGCACTGATATTGAGATTTCCACTGAGAGAACATAGCCACGTCCTCTCCGCTCTCTCTTCAATGCACGAGTAAAAATGGCAGCAACGCGCAGCTCTTTATATGGAATCCGAATCTCGCGAGAATCCGACAGCGGGATGATGACATTTTCCCTTGTTCAGGTTTTCCGAGTCAGGCGGGAACAACCGAGCCTGCCTCGGACCAGTGTTAACCACGTGGAGTTCGTGGGGAATTCGGTTCTCGGAGAACCGAACCCGCTCCTCTCTACCTTATACCCATCAATTTTTTTATTTTCAGTCTAAGCCCCTGCAGTTTTCTGTAAGCATCTGCTTCGCTATGATGATCAACAAGTCACAAGGGCAAACACTCAGGGCTTGAGGCGTAGATCTTAGGACCAGCTGCTACAAGCATGGCAGAGGTGTCACTATCACTGGTGAGACCCAGAGAGGTGGCGAGGGAGATTGTAATGCAGTGCGCGCAGATAAACAGCGCAATGGTAAAAAGGAGGCATGGTTTCATAGGTAGGGGCGTGGCCTGGTGGCCTGAATCTACATTTTGTTGCTCCGGGAGTCCCGGGGGTTGGGGGCTGCACCCGGGGACTAGTGTGTGAGCGGTGCTGGCTCCTGCACAGTGACAGGGCATGGCCACCCAGCATGACGCCTCCCTTCTTGACCATGCTGTAATTGCAGTCGCACTGCAGTTCAGCGTGATCATAAAAAATGGTGTAGGCTCCTGCTGGTGCAGACTGTAGAGAAAAGCTGCTGTGACCACGCCCCCTGTGTCTCCTCCGTTGCAGACCCCATTTTGAAGCCTTGCCCCCGGACTAAGAGAAAAGAATGCCCTTGCGCACTATCCTGACTTCTCCTCCCGTCTGCTTAATTTGTGCCTTCCAACGCACAATGCGAACAACAGGTGGTGCTGCAGGGCCCACACTCTTTTACTTGCCTTACAGAACAGCTCTGGAGCTGTTACAGTGCCCAGCTGCTGCAAGAAATCAGCTTGAATGCTTCAGGGGATGGGGCATGGCCAACATGAGCCCCACACCAAAGGAGGGTGGGGGTGTTTAATGCGAACTAGGGGTCATCCAAGCACTGCAAAAGGCCGCCATGCCCTGCATGCCCCTTTTCTCTTTTCATATGCAGATGAGGGTTCCAGTCAACTTTGGCCCACTGCTTGGATAACATCACCATATGCAAATCCGTCTGCTGCAGACCTTCCCCCAAGAGTGCTTGTACTAGTTGTTGCATATGGTTTGATATTTGATGGTGCTTCAGTATTAGGCAGCCTTCCGCCCTCCCATGTTCATCTGAAAAGATGTGGTCTCCCTGCAGTTGTTGTCCCCAGATGAGAGTTCCCTTGTGCTGCCTCAGTTGAATCTCCTTTACTTGACAGAGATGTGCCTGAGCAGCGGCCCTCACCAGCCCTATCCCAAATCATACTTATTTTGCATAGGAGATACCATGGTCATGAAGATTGTTCTCCCAGGGTGAGGTTCATTCATTGCATTCTGGGTATGCTGACCCCTGTGATTTTCCCAAATGTGGGAAACTCGACTGCATTATTTGTGGTAGTGGGGGACTGTGTTTGTGCTTTCCTCTGGTCAGCTCTGGTAAAAGTCAGATTTCTTTGTCTCAGATCTTCCTCTAGCCTTGTTCTTCTTTCGAGAGTTCCCTTGTGCTGCCTCAGTTGGATCTCCTTCACTTTACAGGGGGGTACCCGAGCAGCGACCCTCCCCAGCTCTAGCCCAACTCCTACTTACCTGCCAGGTGAGATACTATGATCATGAAGGTGCTTCTCCCAGGGAAAGGCTCACCCATTGCACTCTGGGTGTGCTGCCCCTGCGATTTCCCCAAATGTGGGAAACTTGACTGCATAATTTGTGTTTCCCTTGGTCGGCTCTCGTATAATTCAGATCTCTTTGTCTCAGGTCTCTCTCCAGCCTAGTTTGCTGTCTGTTTCCACTTCTCTTTTCTTCAGCCGCTCCCTTCTATACCCTTGTGCACTATCCTGACTTCTCCTCCCGTCTGCTTACTTTGTGCCTTCCAATGCACAATGCAAACTACAGGTAGTGCTTCAGGGCCCACACCCTTTTACTTGCCTTACAGAGCAGCTCTGGAGCTGTTACAGTGCCCAGCTGCTGCAAGAAATCAGCTTGAATGCTTCAGGGGATGGGGCATGGCCAACATGAGCCCCACACCAAAGGAGGGTGGGGGTGTTTAATGCGAACTAGGGGTCATCCAAGCACTGCAAAAGGCCGCCATGCCCTGCATGCCCCTTTTCTCTTTTCATATGCAGATGAGGGTTCCAGTCAACTTTGGCCCACTGCTTGGATAACATCACCATATGCAAATCCGTCTGCTGCAGACCTTCCCCCAGGAGTGCTTGTACTAGTTGTTGCATATGGTTTGATATTTGATGGTGCTTCAGTATTAGGCAGCCTTCCGCCCTCCCATGTTCATCTGAAAAGATGTGGTCTCCCTGCAGTTGTTGTCCCCAGATGAGAGTTCCCTTGTGCTGCCTCAGTTGAATCTCCTTTGCTTGACAGAGATGTGCCTGAGCAGCGGCCCTCACCAGCCCTATCCCAAATCATACTTATTTTGCATAGGAGATACCATGGTCATGAAGATTGTTCTCCCAGGGTGAGGTTCATTCATTGCATTCTGGGTATGCTGACCCCTGTGATTTTCCCAAATGTGGGAAACTCGACTGCATTATTTGTGGTAGTGGGGGACTGTGTTTGTGCTTTCCTCTGGTCAGCTCTGGTAAAAGTCAGATTTCTTTGTCTCAGATCTTCCTCTAGCCTTGTTCTTCTTTCGAGAGTTCCCTGGTGCTGCCTCAGTTGGATCTCCTTCACTTCACAGGGGGGAACCCGAGCAGCGACCCTCCCCAGCTCTAGCCCAACTCCTACTTACCTGCCAGGTGAGATACTATGATCATGAAGGTGCTTCTCCCAGGGCAAGGCTCACCCATTGCACTCTGGGTGTGCTGCCCCTGCGATTTCCCCAAATGTGGGAAACTTGACTGCATAATTTGTGTTTCCCCTGGTCGGCTCTCGTATAATTCAGATCTCTTTGTCTCAGGTCTCTCTCCAGCCTAGTTTGCTGTCTGTTTCCACTTCTCTTTTCTTCAGCCGCTCCCTTCTATACCCTTGTGCACTATCCTGACTTCTCCTCCAGTCTGCTTACTTTGTGCCTTCCAATGCACAATGCAAACTACAGGAAGTGCTGCAGGGCCCACACCCTTTTACTTGCCTTACAGAGCAGCTCTGGAGCTGTTACAGTGCCCAGCTGCTGCAAGAAATCAGCTTGAATGCTTCAGGGGATGGGGCATGGCCAACATGAGCCCCACACCAAAGGAGGGTGGAGGTGTTTAATGCGAACTAGGGGTCATCCAAGCACCGCAAAAGGCCGCCATGCCCTGCACGCCCATTTTCTCTTTTCATATGCAGATGAGGGTTGAAGCCAACTTTGACCCACTGCTTGGATGACATCACCGTATGCAAATCCGTCTTCTGCAGAACTTCCCCCAGGAATGCTTGCACTAGTTGTTGCATTTGGTTTGTTGTTTGGGGGTGCTTCAGTATTAGGCAGCCTTCTGCCCTCCCATGTTCATCTGAAAATATGTGTTCTCCCTGCAGTTGTTGTCCCCAGATGAGAGTTCCCTTGTGCTGCCTCAGTTGAATCTCCTTTACTTGACAGAGATGTGCATGAGCAGCGGCCCTCCCCAGCCCTATTCCAAATCATACTTATTTTGCATAGGAGATACCATGGTCATGAAGATTGTTCTCCCAGGGTGAGGTTCATTCATTGCATTTTGGGTATGCTGACCCCTGTGATTTCCCCAAATGTGGGAAACTTGACTGCATTATTTGTGGTAGTGGGGGACTGTGTTTGTGCTTTCCTCTGGTCAGCTCTGGTAAAAGTCAGATTTCTTTGTCTCAGATTTTCCTCTAGCCTTGTTCTTCTTTCGAGAGTTCCCTTGTGCTGCCTCAGTTGGATCTCCTTCACTTTACAGGGGGGTACCCGAGCAGTGACCCTCCCCAGCTCTAGCCCAACTCCTACTTACCTGCCAGGTGAGATACTATGATCATGAAGGTGCTTCTCCCAGGGAAAGGCTCACCCATTGCACTCTGGGTGTGCTGCCCCTGCGATTTCCCCAAATGTGGGAAACTTGACTGCATAATTTGTGTTTCCCTTGGTCGGCTCTCATATAATTCAGATCTCTTTGTCTCAGGTCTCTCTCCAGCCTAGTTTGCTGTCTGTTTCCACTTCTCTTTTCTTCAGCCGCTCCCTTCTATACCCTTGTGCACTATCCTGACTTCTCCTCCCGTCTGCTTACTTTGTGCCTTCCAATGCACAATGCAAACTACAGGTAGTGCTTCAGGGCCCACACCCTTTTACTTGCCTTACAGAGCAGCTCTGGAGCTGTTACAGTGCCCAGCTGCTGCAAGAAATCAGCTTGAATGCTTCAGGGGATGGGGCATGGCCAACATGAGCCCCACACCAAAGGAGGGTGGGGGTGTTTAATGCGAACTAGGGGTCATCCAAGCACTGCAAAAGGCCGCCATGCCCTGCATGCCCCTTTTCTCTTTTCATATGCAGATGAGGGTTCCAGTCAACTTTGGCCCACTGCTTGGATAACATCACCATATGCAAATCCGTCTGCTGCAGACCTTCCCCCAGGAGTGCTTGTACTAGTTGTTGCATATGGTTTGATATTTGATGGTGCTTCAGTATTAGGCAGCCTTCCGCCCTCCCATGTTCATCTGAAAAGATGTGGTCTCCCTGCAGTTGTTGTCCCCAGATGAGAGTTCCCTTGTGCTGCCTCAGTTGAATCTCCTTTGCTTGACAGAGATGTGCCTGAGCAGCGGCCCTCACCAGCCCTATCCCAAATCATACTTATTTTGCATAGGAGATACCATGGTCATGAAGATTGTTCTCCCAGGGTGAGGTTCATTCATTGCATTCTGGGTATGCTGACCCCTGTGATTTTCCCAAATGTGGGAAACTCGACTGCATTATTTGTGGTAGTGGGGGACTGTGTTTGTGCTTTCCTCTGGTCAGCTCTGGTAAAAGTCAGATTTCTTTGTCTCAGATCTTCCTCTAGCCTTGTTCTTCTTTCGAGAGTTCCCTGGTGCTGCCTCAGTTGGATCTCCTTCACTTCACAGGGGGGAACCCGAGCAGCGACCCTCCCCAGCTCTAGCCCAACTCCTACTTACCTGCCAGGTGAGATACTATGATCATGAAGGTGCTTCTCCCAGGGCAAGGCTCACCCATTGCACTCTGGGTGTGCTGCCCCTGCGATTTCCCCAAATGTGGGAAACTTGACTGCATAATTTGTGTTTCCCCTGGTCGGCTCTCGTATAATTCAGATCTCTTTGTCTCAGGTCTCTCTCCAGCCTAGTTTGCTGTCTGTTTCCACTTCTCTTTTCTTCAGCCGCTCCCTTCTATACCCTTGTGCACTATCCTGACTTCTCCTCCCGTCTGCTTACTTTGTGCCTTCCAATGCACAATGCGAACTACAGGTAGTGCTGCAGGGCCCACACCCTTTTACTTGCCTTACAGAGCAGCTCTGGAGCTGTTACAGTGCCCAGCTGCTGCAAGAAATCAGCTTGAATGCTTCAGGGGCTGGGGCATAGCCAACATGAGCCCCACACCAAAGGAGGGTGGAGGTGTTTAATGCAAACTAGGGGTCAGCCAAGCGCCGCAAAAGGCCACCATGCCCTGCACGCCCCTTTTCTCTTTTCATATGCAGACGAGGGTTGAAGCCAACTTTGACCCACTGCTTGGATGACATCACCATATGCAAATCCATCTGCGGCAGGCCTTCCCCCAGGAATGCTTGCACTAGTTGTTGCATTTGGTTTGTTGTTTGGGGGTGCTTCAGTATTAGGCAGCCTTCTGCCCTCCCATGTTCATCTGAAAATATATGTTCTCCCTGCAGTTGTTGTCCCAAGATGAGAGTTCCCTTGTGCTGCCTCAGTTGAATCTCCTTTACTTGACAGAGATGTGCATGAGCAGCGGCCCTCCCCAGCCCTATTCCAAATCATACTTATTTTGCATAGGAGATACCATGGTCATGAAGATTTTTCTCCCAGGGTGAGGTTCATTCATTGCATTTTGGGTATGCTGACCCCTGTGATTTCCCCAAATGTCGGAAACTTGACTGCATTATTTGTGGTAGTGGGAGACTGTGTTTGTGCTTTCCTCTGGTCAGCTCTGGTAAAAGTCAGATTTCTTTGTCTCAGATTTTCCTTTAGCCTTGTTCTTCTTTCGAGAGTTCCCTTGTGCTGCCTCAGTTGGATCTCCTTCACTTTACAGGGGGGTACCCGAGCAGCGACCCTCCCCAGCTCTAGCCCAACTCCTACTTACCTGCCAGGTGAGATACTATGATCATGAAGGTGCTTCTCCCAGGGCAAGGCTCACCCATTGTACTCTGGGTGTGATGCTCCTGCGATTTCCCCAAATGTGGGAATCTTGACTGCATAATTTGTGTTTCCCCTGGTCGGCTCACGTATAATTCAGATCTCTTTGTCTCAGGTCTCTCTCCAGCCTAGTTTTCTGTCTGTTTCCACTTCTCTTTTCTTCAGCCGCTCCCTTCTATACCCTTGTGCACTATCCTGACTTCTCCTCCCATCTGCTTACTTTGTGCCTTCCAATGCACAATGCAAACTACAGGTAGTGCTGCAGGGCCCACACCCTTTTACTTGCCTTACAGAGCAGCTCTGGAGCTGTTACAGTGCCCAGCTGCTGCAAGAAATCAGCTTGAATGCTTCAGGGGCTGGGGCATAGCCAACATGAGCACCACACCGAAGGAGGGTGGAGGTGTTTAATGCGAACTAGGGGTCATCCAAGCACCGCAAAAGGCCGCCATGCCCTGCACGCCCCTTTTCTCTTTTCATATGCAGATGAGGGTTGAAGCCAACTTTGACCCACTGCTTGGATGACATCACCGTATGCAAATCCATCTTCTGCAGAACTTCCCCCAGGAATGCTTGCACTAGTTGTTGCATTTGGTTTGTTGTTTGGGGGTGCTTCAGTATTAGGCAGCCTTCTGCCCTCCCATGTTCATCTGAAAATATGTGTTCTCCCTGCAGTTGTTGTCCCCAGATGAGAGTTCCCTTGTGCTGCCTCAGTTGAATCTCCTTTACTTGACAGAGATGTGCATGAGCAGCGGCCCTTCCCAGCCCTATTCCAAATCATACTTATTTTGCATAGGAGATACCATGGTCATGAAGATTGTTCTCCCAGGGTGAGGTTCATTCATTGCATTTTGGGTATGCTGACCTCTGTGATTTCCCCAAATGTGGGAAACTTGACTGCATTATTTGTGGTAGTGGGGGACTGTGTTTGTGCTTTCCTCTGGTCAGCTCTGGTAAAAGTCAGATTTCTTTGTCTCAGATTTTCCTCTAGCCTTGTTCTTCTTTCGAGAGTTCCCTTGTGCTGCCTCAGTTGGATCTCCTTCACTTTACAGGGGGGTACCCGAGCAGCGACCCTCCCCAGCTCTAGCCCAACTCCTACTTACCTGCCAGGTGAGATACTATGATCATGAAGGTGCTTCTCCCAGGGCAAGGCTCACCCATTGCACTCTGGGTGTGCTGCTCCTGCGATTTCCCCAAATGTGGGAAACTTGACTGCATAATTTGTGTTTCCCCTGGTCGGCTCTCGTATAATTCAGATCTCTTTGTCTCAGGTCTCTCTCCAGCCTAGTTTGCTGTCTGTTTCCACTTCTCTTTTCTTGAGCCGCTCCCTTCTATGCCCTTGCGCACTATCCTGACTTCTCCTCCTGTCTGCTTACTTTGTGCCTTCCAACGCACAATGCGAACTACAGGTAGTGCTGCAGGGCCCACACCCTTTTACTTGCCTTACAGAGCAGCTCTGGAGCTGTTACAGTGCCCAGCTGCTGCAAGAATTCAGCTTGAATGCTTCAGGGGCTGGGGCATAGCCAACATGAGCCCCACACCAAAGGAGGGTGGAGGTGTTTAATGCAAACTAGGGGTCAGCCGAGCGCCGCAAAAGGCCACCATGCCCTGCACGCCCCTTTTCTCTTTTCATATGCAGACGAGGGTTGAAGCCAACTTTGACCAACTGCTTGGATGACATCACCATATGCAAATCCATCTGCGGCAGGCCTTCCCCCAGGAATGCTTGCACTAGTTGTTGCATTTGGTTTGTTGTTTGGGGGTGCTTCAGTATTAGGCAGCCTTCTGCCCTCCCATGTTCATCTGAAAATATATGTTCTCCCTGCAGTTGTTGTCCCAAGATGAGAGTTCCCTTGTGCTGCCTCAGTTGAATCTCCTTTACTTGACAGAGATGTGCATGAGCAGCGGCCCTCCCCAGCCCTCTTCCAAATCATACTTATTTTGCATAGGAGATACCATGGTCATGAAGATTTTTCTCCCAGGGTGAGGTTCATTCATTGCATTTTGGGTATGCTGACCCCTGTGATTTCCCCAAATGTGGGAAACTCGACTGCATTATTTGTGGTAGTGGGAGGCTGTGTTTGTGATTTCTTCTGGTCAGCTCTGGTAAAAGTCAGATTTCTTTGTTTCAGATTTTCCTTTAGCCTTGTTCTTCTTTCGAGAGTTCCCTTGTGCTGCCTCAGTTGGATCTCCTTCACTTAACAGGGGGGTGCCCGAGCAGCGACCCTCCCTAGCTCTAGCCCAACTCCTACTTACCTGCCAGGTGAGATACTATGATCATGAAGGTGCTTCTCCCAGGGCAAGGCTCACCCATTGCACTCTGGGTGTGCTGCCCCTGCGATTTCCCCAAATGTGGGAAACTTGACTGCATAATTTGTGTTTCCCCTGGTCGGCTCTCGTATAATTCAGATCTCTTTGTCTCAGATCTCTCTCCAGCCTAGTTTGCTTTCTGTTTCCACTTCTCTTTTCTTCAGCCGCTCCCTTCTATACCCTTGTGCACTATCCTGACTTCTCCTCCCGTCTGCTTACTTTGTGCCTTCCAATGCACAATGCAAACTACAGGTAGTGCTGCAGGGCCCACACCCTTTTACTTGCCTTACAGAGCGTCTCTGGAGCTGTTACAGTGCCCAGCTGCTGCAAGAAATCTGCTTGAATGCTTCAGGGGATGGGACATGGCCAACATGAGCCCCACACCAAAGGAGGGTGGAGCAGAAGGCTGCCTAATACTGAAGCACCCCCAAACAACAAACCAAATGCAACAACTAGTGCAAGCATTCCTGGGGGAAGGCCTGCCGCAGATGGATTTGCATATGGTGATGTCATCCAAGCAGTGGGTCAAAGGTGGCTTCAACCCTCGTCTGCATATAAAAACAGAAAAGGGGCGTGCAGGGCATGGTGGCCTTTTGCGGCGCTTGACTGACCCCTAGTTTGCATTAAACACCTCCACCCTCCTTCGGTGTGGGGCTCATGTTGGCTATGCCCCAGCCCCTGAAGCATTCAAGCTGATTTCTTGCAGCAGCTGGCCACTGTAACAGCTCCAGAGCTGCTCTGTAAGGCAAGTAAAAGGGTGTGGGCCCTGCAGCACTACCTGTAGTTTGCATTGTGCATTGGAAGGCACAAAGTAAGCAGACGGGAGGAGAAGTCAGGATAGTGCACAAGGGTATAGAAGGGAGCGGCTGAAGAAAAGAGAAGTGGAAACAGACAGCAAACTAGGCTGGAGAGAGACCTGAGACAAAGAGATCTGAATTATACGAGAGCCGACCAGGGGAAACACAAATTATGCAGTCAAGTTTCCCACATTTGGGGAAATCGCAGGAGCAGCACACCCAGAGTACAATGGGTGAGCCTTGCCCTGGGAGAAGCACCTTCATGATCATAGTATCTCACCTGGCAGGTAAGTAGGAGTTGGGCTAGAGCTGGGGAGGGTCGCTGCTCGGGTACCCCCCTGTAAAGTGAAGGAGATCCAACTGAGGCAGCACAAGGGAACTCTCGAAAGAAGAACAAGGCTAAAGGAAAATCTGAGACAAAGAAATCTGACTTTTACCAGAGCTGACCAGAAGAAATCACAAACACAGCCTCCCACTACCACAAATAATGCAGTCAAGTTTCCCACATTTGGGGAAATCACAGGGGTCAGCATACCCAAAATGCAATGAATAAACCTCACCCTGGGAGAAAAATCTTCATGACCATGGTATCTCCTATGCAAAATAAGTATGATTTGGAATAGGGCTGGGGAGGGCCGCTGCTCATGCACATCTCTGTCAAGTAAAGGAGATTTAACTGAGGCAACACAAGGGAACTCTCATCTGGGGACAACAACTGCAGGGAGAACATATATTTTCAGATGAACATGGGAGGGCAGAAGGCTGCCTAATACTGAAGCACCCCCAAACAACAAACCAAATGCAACAACTAGTGCAAGCATTCCTGGGGGAAGGCCTGCCGCAGATGGATTTGCATATGGTGATGTCATCCAAGCAGTGGGTCAAAGTTGGCTTCAACCCTCGTCTGCATATGAAAAGAGAAAAGGGGCGTGCAGGGCATGGCGGCCTTTTGCGGTGCTTGGATGACCCCTAGTTCGCATTAAACACCTCCACCCTCTTTTGGTGTGGGGCTCATGTTGGCCATGCCCCATCCCCTGAAGCATTCAAGCAGATTTCTTGCAGCAGCTGGGCACTGTAACAGCTCCAGAGCTGCTCTGTAAGGCAAGTAAAAGGGTGTGGGCCCTGCAGCACTACCTGTAGTTTGCATTGTGCATTGGAAGGCACAAAGTAAGCAGACGGGAGGAGAAGTCAGGATAGTGCACAAGGTTATAGAAGGGAGCGGCTGAAGAAAAGAGAAGTGGAAACAGACAGCAAACTAGGCTGGAGAGAGACCTGAGACAAAGAGATCTGAATTATACGAGAGCCGACCAGGGGAAACACAAATTATGCAGTCAAGTTTCCCACATTTGGGGAAATCGCAGGGGCAGCACACCCAGAGTGCAATGGGTGAGCCTTGCCCTGGGAGAAGCACCATCATGATCATAGTATCTCACCTGGCAGGTAAGTAGGAGTTGGGCTAGAGCTGGGGAGGGTCTCTGCTCGGGCACCCCCCTGTCAAGTGAAGGAGATCCAACTGAGGCAGCACAAGGGAACTCTCAAAAGAAGAACAAGGCTAGAGGAAGATCTGAAACAAAGAAATCTGACTTTTACCAGAGCTGACCAGAGGAAAACACAAACACAGTCCCCCACTACCACAAATAAAGCAGTCGAGTTTCCCACATTTGGGGAAATCACAGGGGTCAGCATACCCAGAATGCAATGAATGAACCTCACCCTGGGAGAATAATCTTCATGACCATGGTATGTCCTATGCAAAATAAGTATGATTTGGGATAGAGCTGGGGTGGGCCGCTGCTCAGGCACATCTCTGTCAAGTTAAGGAGATTCAACTGAGGCAGCACAAGGGAACTCTCATCTGGGGACAACAACTGCAGGGAGAACACATATTTTCAGATGAACATGGGAGGGCAGAAGGCTGCCTAATACTGAAGCACCCCCAAACAACAAACCAAATGCAACAACTAGTGCAAGCATTCCTGGGGGAAGTTCTGCAGAAGACGGATTTGCATACGGTGATGTCATCCAAGCAGTGGGTCAAAGTTGGCTTCAACCCTCATCTGCATATGAAAAGAGAAAAGGGGCGTGCAGGGCATGGCGGCTTTTTGCGGTGCTTGTGACAATACTAAATACTTTTGTCGTATAAACAACCCTTTATGAGGTCTAAGAACACTGTACGCTGTTTACTTAAGAAGTACCGTAAGGGTACACTAGTTGCGTAACGATCGCTCAGCCGTAGGCGAGACGCTCAAGCGTCACGTTCGCTCACGGCCCAGAGATCACAGGACACGTTATTGGCTGTTGACTAACGTAATGATTCGCTATGGCGTAGCAGACGCTCGAGACCACGAGGAGATCACCAGCAGCGCAGACGCTCACAACGCTATACCTTTATGTCTAAACCTTTTAACAATGAAATACACAGAATACCTTAATGTGGATACAGGGTGTAAGTGCAACCTTGTGTAACCTGACTAACTACAAAGCTGCTTGAGCGTCACCGACGCTCAAGTGAACACTTAACACTATAGAAAATACACAGATACTGGTTTAGGGTCCAAAGCCTATTAACTGTATTATATCTAATATACTGGTAAAAAGGGGATAACAGTACAAATGATACACTACAATATAACAAAGACTTCCTAACCAAAATAGCTACACTAGAAATACAATACAATACAATTACTATTTATGGGAAAATGGAAGGGGAAGAGAAGAAGAGAGAGATAGAGAGAAATGGCTCATGATAACATTAAATAAGAGACAACATGGTTGCAGATAAAACTACACATGTGAGAGACAATCGCTGCGCAGTTAGTCAATGCTGAATACAGCATGGGATGGAAGCTAGACTCCATTTTGAGAAACCTCCACTTGATTCCAAAGACCACACCACATGGCTGAAAGGGGGAGGGGAAGACATCCAGCAGCAGCCATTTTAGATTTGCAGGTCCAAACACATGGCACTTTATTCCAAAATGTCCAAGCCTCAAAACAATGCATATGTTCTGATTTTACAATTCCAAACCATCTAAATCACCTTTCACAATGTAATCCAACTTCCTAGAACCATCTCATAATTTCACATCCCAAACAACTTCAGTATCTCAATAACCAGAGCATATTCATCACAAGACCAGATCACAATGTAATTAACACAAACGTAACTGCATGGTGGTATTTATGATTAACAGGATATATATTATAACTAACCAGCACAATCTATTTTAAATCTCCATAGGCAAACAAATACCACAAATACTATGCTACAGATTGTATACTGTTCCAATTCATCACGGACTTCACAGAGTATCCACAAACACCCAACAATCACACAACCAAGTTACAATATCCTATTTAAAACCAGAAAGCAATCTGTCTGTTTCCTTATCTAGCCATGTGAAGTTCAATACTTAGCCTTTAGTTTGGAAGATGTCCTGGGGATTCAGCCGCCATGCTGCTTGGTGCCAGGTAGCTGTGTGTGTGTCTGTGAGTGTAGCTACATTACATCTGTTCTCTGAGGCCACACCTGACCACTACCTTCCTGTTTGACCAGTACCTGGGGGAGGGGTCTTTCTTTCTCCTTTGTATATGCTAATCAGGTTCAGCCCTGAAAACTTAGTAAAAGGTTGTCTTGAGCATCCATTGTTCTAACAATATGATCTTAGCTTTTATACATATAATCATATCTATCCGCTGCAATGTCCCACAACAACACAACAGGCCTCAAACTAACCCACACCTCATTCTGCTTGCTTCAATACCAAACATGATGTGTTTATCTGGTTCGGTTCGAATGATACACATCCATGACATTAATTCATTAGCCAATTCTAAATCTCCATGATGTCTGGTGCTGTTCATTATTATAACCATGTACTGTATGAAACAAGTGCCGAATCCATCTCTGTGCCATGTCCGAGCAAATGCGTGTGTTTCCATATATTGCTGTGCTCGCTGCGCATATTTGCAAGTATAGCGACTTATATGTGTGCAGTTTATATGGTCTCTCTATGTAATATTTTTGACTTTGACAGTCCACCCTTTGGCAGTCACCAATAACTGCCACTTCCTAAAACATTTCAAAAAGAGAAAAATATATGTCAGGGGTTAATACATTTCCATGGTTGGGTAAGGGAGGAGAGAGGAGAAGGTGTGAAGAGGGTATGACCTAGTGAGATAGCAGAAGCATGTGTGTATGAATCCATGTTTGGGGGGTCATGTATCATCGTGCCGTACGTGTTGTACATCAAGCTTCGAGGTATTGCGAAGTATACATTTGAATTCCTTCTTATCCCGTACTAAGGGTCTGTGGATGGGCTGTCAAACTTTACCGAGCTCATTTCGGCTGTGGTTGTAACAAAATGGGGGAGCACATTTTAGTTGATGATACATGAATGGGGGAGGTATGTGGTTGCTGATATCTGTGCCTGTATTCCCTATCGACTATGTGTGTCATTACCTGAGGGTTGTAGAGATGAAGATAAAGAACACTTATGGAAAATGCAATGATATTCTATGTCAGGGAAATGTACATCTGTTGTTGAAGTTTTGTTCGGTATCTGTTGAGAGTCGTCTTCTTTGCGCTGTATTGCTCTTTGGGCATGAGCAAATAGCTTTGTCAGTGCCACCAGATTTACAAAAAATGTTGGGCTAGCGTGAGTTTAAAATACTAGGGAAACTGGGGATCCATGGCAAAGTTCATCAAGTGTCCATATCATAGGTCGTCAAAACTTCATCTTTGGTTCTTGTCTGTTGTCTGTATAGCGTCTCGTTAACTTCCTCGTCCAAGGGGTCTTTGTATCTTGGAGAAAAGCAGAAAAACAGGTGAAAGAAACGGACCGTATAATCGCATTTTCATCACATCATGGTTTCTATCATTGGGTCATATACCAAATCCAGGTTAATTACAGTTTCCTCACTCCTTAGACTCATTACCTCAGGTAGTACTTTTCCAATACAACACAATCCTTCAGAGTTTGGGGCAAGCCGCTCATACGCCTTTCTCCCGCATATGAAATATGCATCATCGGGGAGAACATATGGGACGGAATATGTCATTACCATGTTACACATTTTCCATGTGAACTCTCCTAACCCTAACTCTCCCATCTGTTTAGTACACGTATCAGTTTGTACGATATGTGCACAGTATCCTGGTGATACTTCTCCAACTCTCGTAATCCTATTTCCTAAGGTATACCTATACCGGAAAGATTTTCCTCTACTGGCTATGTGGCGTACAAGCTCTGTATCTGTAGGCATTCTATCTGCTCTATGCGAAGAGGTCATGGTTTGGTTGCTCCATGACACTTCCCAATTTCCCGGCTTTCGGGGATTGGAGATGTTAAAACATAATAGGGACCTATCCACATGGTATTGGTGGAGCTTCAAACTAGGAGGGCTGGAGATATTAAACCTCCTGTCCACCGGTCTCCCACCCTTTAGCTCAAGTACCTCCCCTACCGTTAAAGGAAATGGTACTAGCCCTGATTTACTATGACCCTGAGGTACTTGAGAGCATACCCAACAATCTGTTTTATTTAACACACTACCCACTAAGGAGTGATAGTCACTCAATGGATGCCGGTCCATATGGATATTAAAACTGGATTGGCATTTCTTTATGCATCCATCCTCAACCATTGTCACAGAGCCTACAGATACAGTTTTCTTTTTGAACTAACAATCCTTCACAATTGTTTACAAATAACATGGTTGTTAGATCGTGCCCGGTACTCGCCTTTGCTTGGTGATTGGGTTGCTATTGGAAATTTACACCTCCGTCTCAGTCATCAGGACCTTTCTGGATCCTTTCTCGACCTCACTGGTACTCTCACCGAAACAGACTGCTCTGGTCAACATCATGGTCAACAGGAAAATCCATATCACAGTCTCTTGGGGCAAGTCCATCTTACAGGAGGAGAAAAGAAGAAATTTGTAAAGGGGGTATAAGAAATCAGTTTGAGGGGGAGAGAACTTGTTACGATAATAAGTTCTCTCGTCTTGTTGTTCTTCTTGTTCTGCTGTCCTCTCAATGGTGCTATCTCTCAGTCTTCCAAACGAACATTCTGGTGATGCAATATTCCTTCCTAACCGGCGATCTTTCTGTAAGGAGAAAAAATCTGGCATTACCATTGGTCCAACTGAGGGGTGACATACCATCTTTAAACCATGAAAACATGAGTGAGAAGAGAGAGGAAAAAAAAAAAAAAAAAAACAAGAGATAGAGAACAATTCATATGCATATATATATTACATAACTCGACATTAACCATCAATAGGAAAAGAGAAACAAAGCATTTTTAAAACATTGTCAACATTAAGAAAACATTGTTAGCATTAGAAAAACATTGTCAGATTATCAGGCTGTCATATCTACGTGTCTAATGGTCTCCTTGAGCAGTCCCTCCCCACCAGCACCTGCATTACTCCACTGTCTGTATCTGGCCAGAAATACATTGTGGCGGAGGTCATGCTGGGGTTTGGTAGACTTCTGCAAGGACCAAGTGGATATGCAATGTGTGAATTCTTACCAATACTCGTCAGAGATGGGGATAGAGAGAGAGAGAAAAAAAAAAACATTTCACAGATACATTTACAACGTTTCACCTGGTCATTCCTGTGTCTTCAGTGAATGACCTCCCAATTTATTAACCGTTACCTCAGGCTTACCATCAGTCGTATGATCACCTTTCTTGACTACCTATCATGGGTGTGGCTCAAAATTCTTCCTATGTGATCCCTGCTTGTAATTTGGTGTGTCATAACTTTTGCTCATTTTCATGTCTAGGGGGTCTGATTTTATGTGGGCTGTTGCAGTTACTGGCATAATGCCCTTCTCTTTTGCACAGATCACAAATCCTTAAGTTCCTCCATGTGCCAATGGCCTGGGGTTTTGGTTGATTTGATGCCTCCTCAAACGCTTGGATGCTCATCACCATCAACCGCTTTCCCTGTACCTACCTGATTCCTTGGATACCAAGATTATGTCGTTGTCTAGGGAGTTGGTATGCCTTCTGTGAATCTTTGATCATACAGTTAGATCTTTCCTAGGATCTGGGTAATCAGACATGATTGATCTCAATTCTGTCCGGGACCAGGGATGGCGCATTGCACTGTCCTTGACGGGAATGGTTCCCTGATCATCAGTCTTCCCATTGGGGACTGTGATCACCCTGACAGGACTAAACTCAATCACATCACCTTGTTTTGGTCTTACAATATGGGGTACATTTGTTTGTGCGTGATATAAAACATTGTACGTACCTGTGGACACGACCTCACCTGACCCTCCGTTAGGGGGTTTGATTATTGCCTTTACCAATTTGGTCGCGTCCACCTGGATGTCTTGTAGGATGGCTTCTTTAAGAGGTGCCGACATCGTTCTGGGCTCACTTTCTTGTTGGTAATCCTGAGGGAAGTTTAACATGGGGTGCGACTTGCACAGGTTAACATTTGTAATTTTTACACTTTAATTTTCATAAACATTATTACATTTAACACTTTCATTCTTAATACAGTTACTAAGTGCATTTTTATCGTACAACATTGTGCCATTTCTCTGCAACCATAATCCTCTTCAATGCCATGTCTCTCCTCTCAAGATGAAAGTTAGATATGTAAGTTACATTTCTTTGCATTTCACTTTCCTGTTGCCATAACTGCAAACAATCATCATGTTTAACTCGTTGTTTCTAGGATTTTATGAGACTGATCCTTTGCCTTAAATTATGCAACACCTCTAAGTCAAAACTACCTATCCCGGGAAATGGTGCCTTATCCCCCGCAGTCATTCGTGTCCATTCATCACAAAAGGTCTCAGTGTGGGGACCATATTTCCCCCACATTACTAACCGAGCAGACCCTCGGGGTCTGCAAGCCTCTGGAGTCTGAATCCTGACCTCCGACCGTCTCTGTGTTGTGCACTTGGCTGCCATTGTGGACCTTTTTAAACACAGAAAAACTTCCTAAAATGCACCAAACACAGAACTTCGTTGGAAATCCTTAAAGCTCTTCCACTGAACTTCTTCTGCTCCGGGTATCCCCGTTCCGCCTTCTAGCAGACACGTGTAGCCGTTGCAGGCCCTATCTCTAGAGATTTTCCTGAGAAAATTCCCTTCCTTTTTCTTTACACAAATCACGCTTGCATGTGCTCCCTACAACACGTATGAGGGCAAGATTTACGCATGGATATACGACCTCATATCACGTTGCGTTATTGGTCACACATACAACCGTGCGGTCCAATCGTACCACTTATAGACACTTGTTGCCCATAAATGGTAGGATCATTGGAGTCTCCCTACTGTGCTCCAAAACAGCCAGAGCGTAATACAACGAAAACTTTATCACACTCTGTTGCACGTTTTCACTCAGATCGTGCTCATCACGTTCCACATAGATCACACAGATCACAAAGTCCACAAAGCGGAATTCAATACCGTTTTATCACATAGATCACAAAGTCCACAAAGCGGGATTCAATACACTCATACCGTTTTCAACCCACTATCATTCTTATAGTTTTCTGATCAGAAAAATCATTTCCCGTAGTCTGATAGCTCTCCCCAGAGGCGTTACAGTAAAGTAAGGTATTTAAACTAAATTTTGGAAACTGAACAAATGTGTGCTATTGTCTTGTGGCTTCTGTATCGCCTTACTATAAGCGATATTTCACTATATAAACGCTTACCAAACACCACACAGTATCTTCTATGCTGTGTGCTTGTTTTTTCTCAGCACGTTATCAATGCAAATGGCAAACAGGAAGGTGAGATGTGAAACTTACACAGATGAAAATGCAATTCTAAATTTAATCTAATAACATACATTGATGTAAGCACACGCATATAGATATTACATATAAGTACCAATCACTATTACCTATGATTGACTATGATATAGATTAAATAAATGCATTAAAAAAAAACTCATTAAATGATGATTTCTTTTTGACAGTGGATGGCTGATTGTTTCCTGAGTCAACTGAAAACCAGCCGCTCAGAAAAAAAAAAAAAAAATTGACCTTCCCAAAATGGCCGCTCCTCCTCCCCCTTCCACCTCCATGAGGGTCACACAAAATGGTGGACAGACCATGCGGCCTCTTGTCACAAAGAAAGTCATCATTCAAAACTCCTAAAGTTATTCTAGGCCTGAGTGTGTAGTTGGCACCAAATTGAAATAAAAACCAGATTTTCAAAGACAATAGCGTACTGTTCTTACCTCCGGTCCCGGATTCCCTCAGCACCCTTTACTAAGCGAAACAGACGCTTATCCAATCAGCACTGCAAGGAATATGATCCCGCCCTTTGCTGATGGATAATGTCTGCTGATCTACCTAGTGCAGATATGTGAAGGACTGGACAGCCCCCAATTGACAATACTAAATACTTTTGTCGTATAAACAACCCTTTATGAGGTCTAAGAACACTGTACGCTGTTTACTTAAGAAGTACCGTAAGGGTACACTAGTTGCGTAACGATCGCTCAGCCGTAGGCGAGACGCTCAAGCGTCACGTTCGCTCACGGCCCAGAGATCACAGGACACGTTATTGGCTGTTGACTAACGTAATGATTCGCTATGGCGTAGCAGACGCTCGAGACCACGAGGAGATCACCAGCAGCGCAGACGCTCACAACGCTATACCTTTATGTCTAAACCTTTTAACAATGAAATACACAGAATACCTTAATGTGGATACAGGGTGTAAGTGCAACCTTGTGTAACCTGACTAACTACAAAGCTGCTTGAGCGTCACCGACGCTCAAGTGAACACTTAACACTATAGAAAATACACAGATACTGGTTTAGGGTCCAAAGCCTATTAACTGTATTATATCTAATATACTGGTAAAAAGGGGATAACAGTACAAATGATACACTACAATATAACAAAGACTTCCTAACCAAAATAGCTACACTAGAAATACAATACAATACAATTACTATTTATGGGAAAATGGAAGGGGAAGAGAAGAAGAGAGAGATAGAGAGAAATGGCTCATGATAACATTAAATAACAGACAACATGGTTGCAGATAAAACTACACATGTGAGAGACAATCGCTGCGCAGTTAGTCAATGCTGAATACAGCATGGGATGGAAGCTAGACTCCATTTTGAGAAACCTCCACTTGATTCCAAAGACCACACCACATGGCTGAAAGGGGGAGGGGAAGACATCCAGCAGCAGCCATTTTAGATTTGCAGGTCCAAACACATGGCACTTTATTCCAAAATGTCCAAGCCTCAAAACAATGCATATGTTCTGATTTTACAATTCCAAACCATCTAAATCACCTTTCACAATGTAATCCAACTTCCTAGAACCATCTCATAATTTCACATCCCAAACAACTTCAGTATCTCAATAACCAGAGCATATTCATCACAAGACCAGATCACAATGTAATTAACACAAACGTAACTGCATGGTGGTATTTATGATTAACAGGATATATATTATAACTAACCAGCACAATCTATTTTAAATCTCCATAGGCAAACAAATACCACAAATACTATGCTACAGATTGTATACTGTTCCAATTCATCACGGACTTCACAGAGTATCCACAAACACCCAACAATCACACAACCAAGTTACAATATCCTATTTAAAACCAGAAAGCAATCTGTCTGTTTCCTTATCTAGCCATGTGAAGTTCAATACTTAGCCTTTAGTTTGGAAGAT
The DNA here is from genome assembly GCF_028390025.1 of Pseudophryne corroboree. Taxonomy (NCBI): domain Eukaryota; kingdom Metazoa; phylum Chordata; class Amphibia; order Anura; family Myobatrachidae; genus Pseudophryne; species Pseudophryne corroboree. The sequence goes on along the minus strand of NW_026968025.1, from coordinate 90,035 downwards.
GTCCTGGGGATTCAGCCGCCATGCTGCTTGGTGCCAGGTAGCTGTGTGTGTGTCTGTGAGTGTAGCTACATTACATCTGTTCTCTGAGGCCACACCTGACCACTACCTTCCTGTTTGACCAGTACCTGGGGGAGGGGTCTTTCTTTCTCCTTTGTATATGCTAATCAGGTTCAGCCCTGAAAACTTAGTAAAAGGTTGTCTTGAGCATCCATTGTTCTAACAATATGATCTTAGCTTTTATACATATAATCATATCTATCCGCTGCAATGTCCCACAACAACACAACAGGCCTCAAACTAACCCACACCTCATTCTGCTTGCTTCAATACCAAACATGATGTGTTTATCTGGTTCGGTTCGAATGATACACATCCATGACATTAATTCATTAGCCAATTCTAAATCTCCATGATGTCTGGTGCTGTTCATTATTATAACCATGTACTGTATGAAACAAGTGCCGAATCCATCTCTGTGCCATGTCCGAGCAAATGCGTGTGTTTCCATATATTGCTGTGCTCGCTGCGCATATTTGCAAGTATAGCGACTTATATGTGTGCAGTTTATATGGTCTCTCTATGTAATATTTTTGACTTTGACACTTGGATGACCCCTAGTTCGCATTAAACACCTCCACCTTCCTTTGGTGTGGGGCTCATGTTGGCCATGCCCCATCCCCTGAAGCATTCAAGCTGATTTCTTGCAGCAGCTGGGCACTGTAACAGCTCCAGAGCTGCTCTGTAAGGCAAGTAAAAGGGTGTGGGCCCTGCAGCACTACCTGTAGTTTGCATTGTGCATTGGAAGGCACAAAGTAAGCAGACGGGAGGAGAAGTCAGGATAGTGCACAAGGGTATAGAAGGGAGCGGCTGAAGAAAAGAGAAGTGGAAACAGACAGCAAACTAGGCTGGAGAGAGACCTGAGACAAAGAGATCTGAATTATACGAGAGCCGACCAGGGGAAACACAAATTATGCAGTCAAGTTTCCCACATTTGGGGAAATCGCAGGAGCAGCACACCCAGAGTACAATGGGTGAGCCTTGCCCTGGGAGAAGCACCTTCATGATCATAGTATCTCACCTGGCAGGTAAGTAGGAGTTGGGCTAGAGCTGGGGAGGGTCGCTGCTCGGGTACCCCCCTGTAAAGTGAAGGAGATCCAACTGAGGCAGCACAAGGGAACTCTCGAAAGAAGAACAAGGCTAAAGGAAAATCTGAGACAAAGAAATCTGACTTTTACCAGAGCTGACCAGAGGAAAGCACAAACACAGTCTCCCACTACCACAAATAATGCAGTCAAGTTTCCCACATTTGGGGAAATCACAGGGGTCAGCATACCCAAAATGCAATGAATGAACCTCACCCTGGGAGAAAAATCTTCATGACCATGGTATCTCCTATGCAAAATAAGTATGATTTGGAATAGGGCTGGGGAGGGCCGCTGCTCATGCACATCTCTGTCAAGTAAAGGAGATTCAACTGAGGCAGCACAAGGGAACTCTCATCTTGGGACAACAACTGCAGGGAGAACACATATTTTCAGATGAACATGGGAGGGCAGAAGGCTGCCTAATACTGAAGCACCCCCAAACAACAAACCAAATGCAACAACTAGTGCAAGCATTCCTGGGGGAAGTTCTGCAGAAGACGGATTTGCATACGGTGATGTCATCCAAGCAGTGGGTCAAAGTTGGCTTCAACCCTCATCTGCATATGAAAAGAGAAAAGGGGCGTGCAGGGCATGGCGGCCTTTTGCGGTGCTTGGATGACCCCTAGTTCGCATTAAACACCTCCACCCTCCTTTGGTGTGGGGCTCATGTTGGCCATGCCCCATCCCCTGAAGCATTCAAGCTGATTTCTTGCAGCAGCTGGGCACTGTAACAGCTCCAGAGCTGCTCTGTAAGGCAAGTAAAAGGGTGTGGGCCCTGCAGCACTACCTGTAGTTTGCATTGTGCATTGGAAGGCACAAAGTAAGCAGACGGGAGGAGAAGTCAGGATAGTGCACAAGGGTATAGAAGGGAGTGGCTGAAGAAAAGAGAAGTGGAAACAGACAGCAAACTAGGCTGGAGAGAGACCTGAGACAAAGAGATCTGAATTATACGAGAGCCGACCAGGGGAAACACAAATTATGCAGTCAAGTTTCCCACATTTGGGGAAATCGCAGGAGCAGCACACCCAGAGTACAATGGGTGAGCCTTGCCCTGGGAGAAGCACCTTCATGATCATAGTATCTCACCTGGCAGGTAAGTAGGAGTTGGGCTAGAGCTGGGGAGGGTCGCTGCTCGGGTACCCCCCTGTAAAGTGAAGGAGATCCAACTGAGGCAGCACAAGGGAACTCTCGAAAGAAGAACAAGGCTAAAGGAAAATCTGAGACAAAGAAATCTGACTTTTACCAGAGCTGACCAGAGGAAAGCACAAACACAGTCTCCCACTACCACAAATAATGCAGTCAAGTTTCCCACATTTGGGGAAATCACAGGGGTCAGCATACCCAAAATGCAATGAATGAACCTCACCCTGGGAGAAAAATCTTCATGACCATGGTATCTCCTATGCAAAATAAGTATGATTTGGAATAGGGCTGGGGAGGGCCGCTGCTCATGCACATCTCTGTCAAGTAAAGGAGATTCAACTGAGGCAGCACAAGGGAACTCTCATCTTGGGACAACAACTGCAGGGAGAACACATATTTTCAGATGAACATGGGAGGGCAGAAGGCTGCCTAATACTGAAGCACCCCCAAACAACAAACCAAATGCAACAACTAGTGCAAGCATTCCTGGGGGAAGGCCTGCCGCAGATGGATTTGCATATGGTGATGTCATCCAAGCAGTGGGTCAAAGTTGGCTTCAACCCTCGTCTGCATATGAAAACAGAAAAGGGGCGTGCAGGGCATGGTGGCCTTTTGCGGTGCTTGTCTGACCCCTAGTTTGCATTAAACACCTCCACCCTCCTTCGGTGTGGGGCTCATGTTGGCTATGCCCCAGCCCCTGAAGCATTCAAGCTGATTTCTTGCAGCAGCTGGGCACTGTAACAGCTCCAGAGCTGCTCTGTAAGGCAAGTAAAAGGGTGTGGGCCCTGCAGCACTACCTGTAGTTTGCATTGTGCATTGGAAGGCACAAAGTAAGCAGACGGGAGGAGAAGTCAGGATAGTGCACAAGGGTATAGAAGGGAGCGGCTGAAGAAAAGAGAAGTGGAAACAGACAGCAAACTAGGCTGGAGAGAGACCTGAGACAAAGAGATCTGAATTATACGAGAGCCGACCAGGGGAAACACAAATTATGCAGTCAAGTTTCCCACATTTTGGGAAATCGCAGGAGCAGCACACCCAGAGTACAATGGGTGAGCCTTGCCCTGGGAGAAGCACCTTCATGATCATAGTATCTCACCTGGCAGGTAAGTAGGAGTTGGGCTAGAGCTGGGGAGGGTCGCTGCTCGGGTACCCCCCTGTAAAGTGAAGGAGATCCAACTGAGGCAGCACAAGGGAACTCTCGAAAGAAGAACAAGGCTAAAGGAAAATCTGAGACAAAGAAATCTGACTTTTACCAGAGCTGACCAGAGGAAAGCACAAACACAGTCTCCCACTACCACAAATAATGCAGTCAAGTTTCCCACATTTGGGGAAATCACAGGGGTCAGCATACCCAAAATGCAATGAATGAACCTCACCCTGGGAGAAAAATCTTCATGACCATGGTATCTCCTATGCAAAATAAGTATGATTTGGAATAGGGCTGGGGAGGGCCGCTGCTCATGCACATCTCTGTCAAGTAAAGGAGATTCAACTGAGGCAGCACAAGGGAACTCTCATCTTGGGACAACAACTGCAGGGAGAACACATATTTTCAGATGAACATGGGAGGGCAAAAGGCTGCCTAATACTGAAGCACCCCCAAACAACAAACCAAATGCAACAACTAGTGCAAGCATTCCTGGGGGAAGTTCTGCAGAAGACGGATTTGCATACGGTGATGTCATCCAAGCAGTGGGTCAAAGTTGGCTTCAACCCTCATCTGCATATGAAAAGAGAAAAGGGGCGTGCAGGGCATGGCGGCCTTTTGCGGTGCTTGGATGACCCCTAGTTCGCATTAAACACCTCCACCCTCCTTTGGTGTGGGGCTCATGTTGGCCATGCCCCATCCCCTGAAGCATTCAAGCTGATTTCTTGCAGCAGCTGGGCACTGTAACAGCTCCAGAGCTGCTCTGTAAGGCAAGTAAAAGGGTGTGGGCCCTGCAGCACTACCTGTAGTTTGCATTGTGCATTGGAAGGCACAAAGTAAGCAGACGGGAGGAGAAGTCAGGATAGTGCACAAGGGTATAGAAGGGAGCGGCTGAAGAAAAGAGAAGTGGAAACAGACAGCAAACTAGGCTGGAGAGAGACCTGAGACAAAGAGATCTGAATTATACGAGAGCCGACCAGGGGAAACACAAATTATGCAGTCAAGTTTCCCACATTTGGGGAAATCGCAGGGGCAGCACACCCAGAGTGCAATGGGTGAGCCTTGCCCTGGGAGAAGCACCTTCATGATCATAGTATCTCACCTGGCAGGTAAGTAGGAGTTGGGCTAGAGCTGGGGAAAGTCGCTGTTCGGGCACCCCCCTGTCAAGTGAAAGAGATCCAACTGAGGCAGCACAAGGGAACTCTCGAAAGAAGAACAAGGCTAGAGGAAGATCTGAGACAAAGAAATCTGACTTTTTCCAGAGCTGACCAGAGGAAAGCACAAACACAGTCCCCACTACCACAAATAATGCAGTCGAGTTTCCCACATTTGGGGAAATCACAGGGGTCAGCATACCCAAAATGCAATGAATGAACCTCACCCTGGGAGAACAATCTTCATGACCATGGTATCTCCTATGCAAAATAAGTATGATTTGGGATAGGGCTGGGGAGGGCCGCTGCTCATGCACATCTCTGTCAAGTAAAGGAGATTCAACTGAGGCAGCACAAGGAAACTCTCATCTGGGGACAACAACTGCAGGGAGAACACATATTTTCAGATGAACATGGGAGGGCAGAAGGCTGCCTAATACTGAAGCACCCCCAAACAACAAACCAAATGCAACAACTAGTACAAGCATTCCTGGGGGAAGTTCTGCAGAAGACTGAATTGCATACGGTGATGTCATCCAAGCAGTGGGCCAAAGTTGGCTGGAACCCTCATCTGCATATGAAAAGAGAAAAGGGGTATGCAGGGCATGGCGGCCTTTTGCGGCGCTTGGATGACCCTTAGTTCGCATTAAACACCTCCACCCTCCTTCGGTGTGGGGCTCATGTTGGCCATGCCCCATCCCCTGAAGCATTCAAGCTGATTTCTTGCAGCAGCTTGGCACTGTAACAGCTCCAGAGCTGTTCAGTAAGGCAAGTAAAAGGGTGTGGGCCCTGCAGCACTACCTGTAGTTTGCATTGCGCATTGGAAGGCACAAAGTAAGCAGACAGGAGGAGAAGTCAGGATAGTGCACAAGGGTATAAAAGGGAGCGGCTCAAGAAAAGAGAAGTTGAAACAGACAGCAAACTAGGCTGGAGAGAGACCTGAGACAAAGAGATCTGAATTATACGAGACCTGACCAGGGGAAACACAAATTATGCAGTCAAGTTTCCCACATTTGGGGAAATCGCAGGGGCAGCACACCCAGAGTGCAATGGGTGAGCCTTGCCCTGGGAGAAGCACCTTCATGATCATAGTATCTCACCTGGCAGGTAAGTAGGAGTTGGGCTAGAGCTGGGGAGGGTCGCTGCTCGGGCACCCCCCTGTCAAGTGAAGGAGATCCAACTGAGGCAGCACAAGGAAACTCTCGAAAGAAGAACAAGGCTAGAGGAAGATCTGAAACAAAGAAATTTGACTTTTACCAGAGCTGACCAGAGGAAAACACAAACACAGTCCCCCACTACCAACAAATAAAGCAGTCGCGTTTCCCACATTTGGGGAAATCACAGGGGTCAGCATACCCAGAATGCAATGAATGAACCTCACCCTGGGAGAGTAATCTTCATGACCATGGTATCTCCTATGCAAAATAAGTATGATTTGGGATAGGGCTGGGGAGGGCCGCTGCTCATGCACATCTCTGTCAAGTAAAGGAGATTCAACTGAGGCAGCACAAGGGAACTCTCATCTGGGGACAACAACTGCAGGGAGAACACATATTTTCAGATGAACATGGGAGGGCAGAAGGCTGCCTAATACTGAAGCACCCCCAAACAACAAACCAAATGCAACAACTAGTGCAAGCATTCCTGGGGGAAGTTCTGCAGAAGACGGATTTGCATACGGTGATGTCATCCAAGCAGTGGGTCAAAGTTGGCTTCAACCCTCATCTGCATATGAAAAGAGAAAAGGGGCGTGCAGGGCATGGCGGCCTTTTGCGGTGCTTGGATGACCCCTAGTTCGCATTAAACACCACCACCCTCCTTTGGTGTGGGGCTCATGTTGGCCATGCCCCATCCCCTGAAGCATTCAAGCTGATTTATTGCAGCAGCTGGGCACTGTAACAGCTCCAGAGCTGCTCTGAACGGCAAGTAAAAGGGTGTGGGCCCTGCAGCACTACCTGTAGTTTGCATTGTGCATTGGAAGGCACAAAGTAAGCAGACGGGAGAAGTCAGGATAGTGCGCAAGGGCATAGAAGGGAGCGGCTCAAGAAAAGAGAAGTTGAAACAGACAGCAAACTAGGCTGGAGAGAGACCTGAGACAAAGAGATCTGAATTATACGAGAGCCGACCAGGGGAAACACAAATTATGCAGTCAAGTTTCCCACATTTGGGGAAATCGCAGGAGCAGCACACCCAGAGTGCAATGGGTGAGCCTTGCCCTGGGAGAAGCACCTTCCTGATTATAGTATCTCACCTGGCAGGTAAGTAGGAGTTGGGCTAGAGCTTGGGAGGGTCGCTGCTCGGGCACCCCCCTGTCAAGTGAAGGAGATCCAACTGAGGCAGCACAAGGAAACTCTCGAAAGAAGAACAAGGCTAGAGGAAGATCTGAGACAAAGAAATCTGACTTTTACCAGAGCTGACCAGAGGAAAGCACAAACACAGTCCCCCTCTACCACAAATAATGCAGTCGAGTTTCCCAAATTTGGGAAAATCACAGGGGTCAGCATACCCAGAATGCAATGAATGAACCTCACCCTGGGAGAACAATCTTCATGACCATGGTATCTCCTATGCAAAATAAGTATGATTTGGGATAGGGCTGGGGAGGGCCGCTGCTCAGGCACATCTCTGTCAAGTAAAGGAGATTCAACTGAGGCAGCACAAGGGAACTCTCATCTGGGGACAACAACTGCAGGGAGAACACATATTTTCAGATGAACATGGGAGGGCAGAAGGCTGCCTAATACTGAAGCACCCCCAAAAACAAACCAAATGCAACAACTAGTGCAAGCATTCCTGGGGGAAGGCCTGAAGCAGATGGATTTGCATACGGTGATGTCATCCAAGCAGTGGGTCAAAGTTGGCTTCAACCCTCGTCTGCATATGAAAAGAGAAAAGGGGCGTGCAGGGCATGGCGGCCTTTTGCGGCGCTTGGATGACCCCTAGTTCGCATTAAACACCTCCACCCTCCTTCGGTGTGGGGCTCATGTTGGCTATGCCCCAGCCCCTGAAGCATTCAAGCTGATTTCTTGCAGCAGCTGGGCACTGTAACAGCTCCAGAGCTGCTCTGTACGGCAAGTAAAAGGGTGTGGGCCCTGCAGCACTACCTGTAGTTTGCATTGTGCATTGGAAGGCACAAAGTAAGCAGACAGGAGGAGAAGTCAGGATAGTGCACAAGGGTATAAAAGGGAGGGGCTCATGAAAAAAGAAGTGGAAACAGACAGCAAACTAGGCTGGAGAGAGACCTGAGACAAAGAGATCTGAATTATACGAGAGCCGACCAGGGGAAACACAAATTATGCAGTCAAGCTTCCCACATTTGGGGAAATCAGAGTGCAATGGGTGAGCCTTGCCCTGGGAGAAGCACCTTCATGATCATAGTATCTCACCTGGCAGGTAAGTAGGAGTTGGGCTAGAGCTGGGGAGGGTCGCTGCTCGGGCACCCCCCTGTCAAGTGAAAGAGATCCAACTGAGGCAGCACAAGGGAACTCTCGAAAGAAGAACAAGGCTAGAGGAAGATCTGAGACAAATAAATCTGACTTTTACCAGAGCTGACCAGAGGAAAGCACAAACACAGTCCCCCACTACCACAAATAATGCAGTCGAGTTTCCCATATTTGGGGAAATCACAGGGGTCAGCATACCCAGAATACAATGAATGAACCTCACCCTGGGAGAACAATCTTCATGACCATGGTATCTCCTATGCAAAATAAGTATGATTTGGGATAGGGCTGGGGAGGGCCGCTGCTCAGGCACATCTCTGTCAAGTAAAGGAGATTCAACTGAGGCAGCACAAGGGAACTCTCATCTGGGGACAACAACTGCAGGGAGAACACATATTTTCAGATGAACATGGGAGGGCAGAAGGCTGCCTAATACTGAAGCACCCCCAAACAACAAACCAAATGCAACAACTAGTGCAAGCATTCCTGGGGGAAGGCCTGCAGCAGATGGATTTGCATACGGTGATGTCATCCAAGCAGTGGGTCAAAGTTGGCTTCAACCCTCGTCTGCATATGAAAAGAGAAAAGGGGCGTGCAGGGCATGGCGGCCTTTTGCGGCGCTTGGATGACCCCTAGTTCACATTAAACACCTCCACCCTCCTTCGGTGTGGGGCTCATGTTGGCTATGCCCCAGCCCCTGAAGCATTCAAGCTGATTTCTTGCAGCAGCTGGGCACTGTAACAGCTCCAGAGCTGCTCTGTACGGCAAGTAAAAGGGTGTGGGCCCTGCAGCACTACCTGTAGTTTGCATTGTGCATTGGAAGGCACAAAGTAAGCAGACAGGAGGAGAAGTCAGGATAGTGCACAAGGGTATAAAAGGGAGGGGCTCATGAAAAAAGAAGTGGAAACAGACAGCAAACTAGGCTGGAGAGAGACCTGAGACAAAGAGATCTGAATTATACGAGAGCTGACCAGGGGAAACACAAATTATGCAGTCAAGCTTCCCACATTTGGGGAAATCGCAGGGGCACCACACCCAGAGTGCAATGGGTGAGCCTTGCCCTGGGAGAAGCACCTTCATGATCAAAGTATCTCACCTGGCAGGTAAGTAGGAGTTGGGCTAGAGCTGGGGAGGGTCGCTGCTCTGGCACCCCCCTGTCAAGTGAAAGAGATCCAACTGAGGCAGCACAAGGGAACTCTCGAAAGAAGAACAAGGCTAGAGGAAGATCTGAGACAAATAAATCTGACTTTTACCAGAGCTGTCCAGAGGAAAGCACAAACACAGTCCCCCACTACAACAAATAATGCAGTCGTGTTTCCCACATTTGGGGAAATCACAGGGGTCAGCATACCCAGAATGCAATGAATGAACCTCACCCTGGGAGAACAATCTTCATGACCATGGTATCGCCTATGCAAAATAAGTATGATTTGGGATAGGGCTGGGGAGGGCCGCTGCTCAGGCACATCTCTGTCAAGTAAAGGAGATTCAACTGAGGCAGCACAAGGGAACTCTCATCTGGGGACAACAACTGCAGGGAGAACACATATTTCCAGATAAACATGGGAGGGCAGAAGGCTGCCTAATACTGAAGCACCCCCAAACAACAAACCAAATGCAACAACTAGTACAAGCATTCCTGGGGGAAGGCCAGCAGCAGATGGATTTGCATATGGTGATGTCATCCAAGCAGTGGGTCAAAGTTGGCTTCAACCCTCGTCTGCATATGAAAAGAGAAAAGGGGCGTGCAGGGCATGGCGGCCTTTTGCGGCGCTTGGATGACCCCTAGTTCGCATTAAACACCTCCACCCTCCTTCGGTGTGGGGCTCATGTTGGCTATGCCCCAGCCCCTGAAGCATTCAAGCTGATTTCTTGCAGCAGCTGGGCACTGTAACAGCTCCAGAGCTGCTCTGAACGGCAAGTAAAAGGGTGTGGGCCCTGCAGCACTACCTGTAGTTTGCATTGTGCATTGGAAGGCACAAAGTAAGCAGACGGGAGAAGTCAGGATAGTGCGCAAGGGCATAGAAGGGAGCGGCTCAAGAAAAGAGAAGTTGAAACAGACAGCAAACTAGGCTGGAGAGAGACCTGAGACAAAGAGATCTGAATTATATGAGAGCCGACCAGGGGAAACACAAATTATGCAGTCAAGTTTCCCACATTTGGGGAAATCGCAGGAGCAGCACACCCAGAGTGCAATGGGTGAGCCTTGCCCTGGGAGAAGCACCTACATGATCATAGTATCTCACCTGCCAGGTAAGTAGAAGTTGGGCTAGAGCTGGGGAGGGTCGCTGCTCGGGTACCCCCCTGTCAAGTGAAGGAGATCCAACTGAGGCAGCACAAGGGAACTCTCGAAAGAAGAACAAGGCTAGAGGAAGATCTGAGACAAATAAATCTGACTTCTACCAGAGCTGACCAGAGGAAAGCACAAACACAGTCCCCCACTACCACAAATAATGCAGTCGAGTTTCCCACATTTGGGGAAATCACAGGGGTCAGCATACCCAGAATGCAATGAATGAACCTCACCCTGGGAGAACAATCTTCATGACCATGGTATCTCCTATGCAAAATAAGTATGATTTGGGATAGGGCTGGGGAGGGCCGCTGCTCAGGCACATCTCTGTCAAGTAAAGGAGATTCAACTGAGGCAGCACAAGGGAACTCTCATCTGGGGACAACAACTGCAGGGAGAACACAAATTTTCAGATGAACATGGGAGGGCAGAAGGCTGCCTAATAATGAAGCACCCCCAAACAACAAACCAAATGCAACAACTAGTGCAAGCATTCCTGGGGGAAGGCCTGCAGCAGATGGATTTGCATACGGTGATGTCATCCAAGCAGTGGGTCAAAGTTGGCTTCAACCCTCGTCTGCATATGAAAAGAGAAAAGGGGCGTGCAGGGCATGGCGGCCTTTTGCGGCGCTTGGATGACCCCTAGTTCGCATTAAACACCTCCACCCTCCTTCGGTGTGGGGCTCATGTTGGCTATGCCCCAGCCCCTGAAGCATTCAAGCTGATTTCTTGCAGCAGCTGGGCACTGTAACAGCTCCAGAGCTGCTCTGTACGGCAAGTAAAAGGGTGTGGGCCCTGCAGCACTACCTGTAGTTTGCATTGTGCATTGGAAGGCACAAAGTAAGCAGGCAAGGTCCAGAGAACAGTTAGAGGTCGGAGTAGCACTATCTCAAGTAGTACTACGACAGCACGGATGGATTCTAAATATTCCAAAATCGCAGCTGATTCCGACGACACGTCTGCTGTTCCTAGGGATGATTCTGGACACAGTACAGAAAAAGGTGTTTCTCCCGGAGGAGAAAGCCAAGGAGTTATCCGACATAGTCAGGAACCTCCTAAGACCAGGCCAAGTGTCAGTACATCAATGCACAATGGTCCTGGGAAAGATGGTGGCTTCTTACGAAGCGATTCCATTCGGCAGATTCCACGCAAGAACTTTTCAGTGGGATCTGCTGGACAAATGGTCCGGATCGCATCTTCAAATGCATCAGCGGATAACCCTGTCTCCAAGGACAAGGGTGTCTCTCCTGTGGTGGTTACAGAGTGCTCATCTCCTAGAGGGCCGCAGATTCGGCATTCAGGATTGGGTCCTGGTGACCACGGATGCCAGCCTGAGAGGCTGGGGAGCAGTCACACAGGGAAGAAATTTCCAGGGCTTGTGGTCAAGCATGGAAACGTCACTTCACATAAATATCCTGGAACTAAGGGCCATTTACAATGCCCTAAGTCAGGCAAGACCTCTGCTTCAGGGTCAGCCGGTGTTGATCCAGTCGGACAACATCACGGCAGTCGCCCACGTAAACAGACAGGGCGGCACAAGAAGCAGGAGGGCAATGATGGAAGTGGCAAGGATTCTTCGCTGGGCGGAGAATCATGTGATAGCACTGTCAGCAGTGTTCATTCCGGGAGTGGACAACTGGGAAGCAGACTTCCTCAGCAGACACGATCTTCACCCGGGGGAGTGGGGACTTCACCCAGAAGTCTTCCACATGATTGTGAACCGTTGGGAAAAACCAAAGGGTGGACATGATGGCGTCCCGCCTCAACAAAAAACTGGACAGATATTGCGCCAGGTCAAGGGACCCTCAGGCAATAGCTGTGGACTCTCTGGTAACACCGTGGGTGTACCAGTCAGTGTATGTGTTCCCTCCTCTTCCTCTCATACCAAAAGTACTGAGAATCATAAGAAGGAGAGGAGTAAAGACTATACTCGTGGCTCCGGATTGGCCAAGAAGGACTTGGTACCCGGAAATTCAAGAGATGCTCACGGAAGACCCGTGGCCTCTACCTCTAAGAAAGGACCTGCTCCAGCAGGGACCATGTCTGTTCCAAGACTTACCGCGGCTGCGTTTGACGGCATGGCGGTTGAACGCCGGATCCTGAAGGAAAAAGGCATTCCGGATGAAGTCATCCCTACCCTGATCAAAGCCAGGAAGGATGTAACCATACAACATTATCACCGTATTTGGCGTAAATATGTTGCGTGGTGCGAGGCCAGGAAGGCCCCTACAGAGGAATTTCAACTGGGTCGTTTCCCGCATTTCCTGCAAACAGGACTGTCTATGGGCTTCAAATTAGGGTCCATTAAGGTTCAAATTTCGGCCCTGTCAATATTCTTCCAAAAAGAACTGGCTTCTGTTCCTGAAGTTCAGACGTTTGTCAAGGGAGTACTGCATATACAGCCTCCTTTTGTGCCTCCAGTGGCACCTTGGGATCTCAATGTAGTTTTGGGATTCCTAAAATCACATTGGTTTGAACCACTCACCACTGTGGACTTAAAATATCTCACATGGAAAGTGGTAATGCTGTTAGCCCTGGCTTCAGCCAGGCGTGTCTCAGAATTGACCAAAACAAAAAACTGCAACAAACGAGTGCCTAATCATCAAAATAAAAAGTGAAAACCAATACGTGTTTCATAGAATTAAATAATCACAATTTTATGTTCCTGATAGTCTGCGCTTGCCGGAATACTATGTGTAGTATTGTGGTGATAGCATAGAAAAAGAACAAACGGCTGCGCTGAATATCAGGAACGAAACATGATGTACAGAGAGCCAACGTAAAAAATAACAATGTTTATTAATAAAACATATAAAAAGATTAATTGTCAAATAACCGGTGAAAAATATATACAAATATATATAAGAACAGTCACTAGACGTGAACTAGTGGTATATTGTAATGACTCAGCTTATTGGGGTGAAAAGTTCCGTGATTCACTTGTTAGATAGTTGATAAATACCAGGTGTGTTGGTAGGATCCTAATGAATAAAAAAGTCCCTCAGTTGAAATTGATATTCAATACCTTTCCAAAATGGGCTGGTAAGAGCCGAGCGTCCTCGGCTTCAATGTCCTGCAATGCCTATATACGCTGTGCAGCGGAAAGGAATGGATCGTCTCTCTCACAACCCGGTCGTGGCGGCGTGTGCGCTGAAGCCGCTGATGTCGGATGCTGTAGAAGGAGGGTGCAGCGGGGACCAAGGAACACCTGGAAGATTTCACCTGAGCTGAGTGTGGATAGGGGCGGGTCCTGACGCGTTTCGTCACGTTCACGTGACTTTCTCAAAGGTAGAATGTTCTTATATATATTTATATATATTTTTCACCGGTTATTTGACAATTAATCTTTTTATATGTTTTATTAATAAACATTGTTATTTTTTACGTTGGCTCTCTGTACATCGTGTCTCAGAATTGGCGGCTTTATCCTATAAAAGCCCTTACCTAATTTTTCATATGTGGTGCCTGCGGCTACTAGGGACTTGGAGGATTCCAAGTTGCTGGACGTAGTCAGGGCCCTGAAAATATATGTTTCCAGGACGGCTGGAGTCAGAAAATCTGATTCGCTGTTTATCCTGTATGCACCCAGCAAGCTGGGTGCTCCTGCTTCTAAGCAGACGATTGCTCGTTGGATTTGTAGTACAATTCAGCTTGCACATTCTGTGGCAGGCCTGCCACAGCCAAAATCTGTAAAAGCCCATTCCACACGGAAAGTGGGCTCATCTTGGGCGGCTGCCCGAGGGGTCTCGGCTTTACAACTTTGCCGAGCAGCTACTTGGTCAGGGGAAAACATGTTTGCTAAATTCTACAAATTTGATACCCTGGCTGAGGAGGACCTGGAGTTCTCTCATTCGGTGCTGCAGAGTCATCCGCACTCTCCACCCGGTTGGGAGCTTTGGTATAATCCCCATGGTCCTTTCGGAGTCCCCAGCATCCACTAGGACGTTAGAGAAAATAAGAATTTACTTACCGATAATTCTATTTCTCATAGTCTGTAGTGGATGCTGGGCGCCCATCCCAAGTGCGGATTGTCTGCATTACTTGTACATAGTTATTGTTACAAATATCGGGTTATTGTTGTTGTGAGCCATCTTTTCAGAGGCTCCTTCTGTTATCATGCTGTTAACTGGGTTCAGATCACAAGTTGTACGGTGTGATTGGTGTGGCTGGTATGAGTCTTACCCGGGATTCAAAATCCTTCCTTATTGTGTACGCTCGTCCGGGCACAGTATCCTAACTGAGGCTTGGAGGAGGGTCATAGGGGGAGGAGCCAGTGCACACCAGCTAGTCCTAAAGCTTTTACTTTGTGCCCAGTCTCCTGCGGAGCCGCTATTCCCCATGGTCCTTTCGGAGTCCCCAGCATCCACTACGGACTATGAGAAATAGAATTATCGGTAAGTAAATTCTTATTTTCTGGACTGTGTCCAGGATCATCCTTAGGAATAGAAGACGTGTCGTCGGAATCAGCTGCGATTTTGGAATATTAAGAATCCAACCGTGCTGCCGCAACACTACCTGAGATAGTGCTACCCCGACTACCAACTGTTCCCTGGATCTTGCCCTTATCCGGAGATCGTCCAAGTAAGGGATAATTAAAACTCCCTTCCTTCGAAGGAGTATCATCATTTCGGCCATTACTTTGGTAAAGACCCGGGGTGCCGTGGACAAACCAAACGGCAGCGTCTGAAACTGATAGTGACAGTTCTGTACCACAAACCTGAGGTACCCTTGGTGAGAAGGGTAATTTGGGACATGGAGATAAGCATCCTTGATGTCCAGAGACACCATATAATCCCCTTCTTCCCGGTTTGCCATCACCGCTCTGAGTGACTCCATCTTGAATTTGAACCTTTGTATGTAAGTGTTCAAGGATTTCAGATTTAAATTAGGTCTCACCGAGCCGTCCGGCTTCGGTACCACAAACAGCGTGGAATAATACCCCTTTCCCTGTTGTAGGAGGGGTACCTTGATTATCACCTGCTGGGAATACAGCTTGTGAATGGCTTCCCATACCGCCTCCCTGTCGGAGGGAGACGTCGGTAAAGCAGACTTTAGGAAAACGGCGAAGGGGAGACGTCTCAAATTCCAATTTGTACCCCTGAGATACCACCTGAAGGATCCAGGGGTCCACCTGTGAGTGAGCCCACTGCACGCTGAAATTTATGAGACGGGCCCCCACCGTTTCTGTTCCTGGGAACTGGCTGTTTGCTGCAGCCTTTTTCCTCTCCCTCTGCCACGGGGCAGAAATGAGGAGCCTTTTGCCCGCTTGCCCTTATGGGGCCCAAAGGACTGCGCCTGATAATACGGCGTCTTCTTATGTTGAGAGGCTACCTGGGGTAAAAATGTGGATTTCCCAGCCGTTGCCGTGGCCACCAGGTCTGTTAGACCTACCCCAAATAACTCCTCCCTTTTATAAGGCGATACTTCCATATGCCTTTTGGAATCAGCATCACCTGACCACTGTCTTGTCCATAACCCTCTTCTGGCAGAAATGGACAGCGCACTTACTCTTGATGCCAGTCGGCAAATATCCCTCTGTGCACAACGCATATATAGAAAGCATCTTTTAAATGCTCTATAGTCAGTAATATACTGTCCCTATCTAGGGTATCAATATTGTCAGTCAGGGAATCCGACCAAGCCACCCCAGCACTGCACATCCAGGCTGAGGCGATTGCTGGTCGCAGTATCACACCCGTGTGAGTGTATATACATTTTAGGATATTTTACTGCTTTCTGTCAGCAGGTTCCTTAAGGGCGGCCGTATCCGGGGACGGTAGTGCCACCTGTTTAGACAAGCGTGTGAGCGCTTTATTCACCCTAGGGGGTGTTTCCCAATGTGCCCTATCCTCTGGCGGGAAGGGGTATGATGCTAATAACTTTTTAGGAATTAACAGTTTTTATCGGGGGAAACCCACGCATCATCACACACTTCATTTAATTCCTCAGATGCAGGAAAAACTACAGGCAGTTTTTTCTCACCCAACATAATACCCTTTTTAGTGGTACTGGTATTATCAGAAATGTGTAAAAACATTTTCCATAGCCTCAATCATGTAACGTGTGGCCCTACTGGAAGTCACATTCGTCTCTTAATCGTCGACACTGGAATCAGTATCCGTGTCGGCGTCTGTATCTGCCATCTGCGGTAACGGGCGTTTTAGAGCCCCTGATGGCTTTTGAGACACCTGGACAGGCACAGGCTGAGTAGCCGGCTGTCTCATGTCATCAATCTTTTGTAAAGAGCTGACACTGTCACGTAATTCCTTCCATAAGCTCAGCCACTCAGGTGTCGACTCCCTAGGGGGTGACAACTCCATTACAGGCAATTGCTCCGCCTCCACACCATTTTCCTCCTCATACATGTCGACACAATCGTACCGACACACAGCACACACACAGGGAATGCTCTGATAGAGGACAGGACCCCACTAGCCCTTTGGGGAGACAGAGGGAGAGTATGCCAGCACACACCAGAGCGCTATATATATATATATATACAGGGATAACCTTATATAAGTGTTTTTCCCCTTATAGCTGCTGTATTGTTATACTACGCCTAATTAGTGCCCCCCTCTCTTTTTTAACCCCTTTCTGTAGTGTAGTAACTGCAGGGGAGAGCCAGGGAGTTTCCCTCCAACGGCGCTGTGAGAGAAAATGGCGCCAGTGTGCTGAGGAGATAGGCTCCGCCCCCTTCTCGGCGGCCTTTTCTCACGTTTTTCTGTGGAATCTGCCAGGGGTTAAAATTCATCCATATAGCCCTGGGGGCTATATGTGATGTATTTTCGCCAGCCAAGGTGTTTCTATTGCTGCTCAGGGCGCCTCCCCTAGCGCCCTGCACCCTCAGTGACCGAAGTGTGAAGTGTGCTGAGGAGCAATGGCGCACAGCTGCAGTGCTGTGCGCTACCTTGGTGAAGACAGGATGTCTTCTGCCGCCGATTTTCCGGACCTCTTCTTGCTTCTGGCTCTGTAAGGGGGCCGGCGGCGCGGCTCTGGGACCGAGCTCCGAGGCTGGGCCTGTGTTCGGTCCCTCTGGAGCTAATGGTGTCCAGTAGCCTAAGAAGCCCAATCCACTCTGCACGCAGGTGAGTTCGCTTCTTCTCCCCTTAGTCCCTCGATGCAGTGAGCCTGTTGCCAGCAGGTCTCACTGAAAATAAAAAACCTAAAACAAAACTTTCACTAAGAAGCTCAGGAGAGCCCCTAGTGTGCACCCTTCTCGGCCGGGCACAAAAATCTAACTGAGGCTTGGAGGATTGTCATAGGGGGAGGAGCCAGTGCACACCAGGTAGTCCTAAAGCTTTACTTTTGTGCCCAGTATCCTGCGGAGCCGCTAATCCCCATGGTCCTTACGGAGTTCCCAGCATCCACTAGGACGTCAGAGAAACACTGATAGAGTACATTATATTTATGAATTAATTGCTTCCAGATTCTGCAGCAGCATCATCAGCACCACCAGTGTTACTCACAGTCACTTCACACTGACTGCTGCACAACACATCACTTAATTTCCGGGCCGCCCGCCACCTGGTGAAGAGACATGGGAGATGAAGGACCAGCAGTGCCACGTTGAGCGGAAGTATTGTTAATTAGTTACCCACACACTCCTTGTGACACCTGCTCCCCGTCTGCCCTCCCACCCGCCGCCTGCCGTCCGGAACCCGCACTGACAAGTAAGTCTCAGCAGAATGTGTCTGCCAGCAGCTCCCAGTCCCTCCTAGAGGAACACTGCCAGTGGTGTGGCGGCCGCGGCACACTAGGACTGAGAGACCGCAGCAGGAGGAAAGCACAGGTGGGCGGGAGGAGAGCATGGGCGGACATCACCACGTCACATTGCAAGGTGACGCCAGTCCCCCCAGTGAGGCCGCCGACGAATGCACTCAGCATAGTATTAGCAGCAGGCAGAGGGGGGTCGGGTGCAGCGGTGGTGGGAGGTACGGAAATGAGCTGCAGGCTAGGCTCCACCGATCACACACTCAGCGATCACTGTGCTACTCAAGCGTGGCGTGCAGCGGTGCTGGACATTAGGGAGTGCCTGTGCGCACCAGGCACCCCCTGTACGCACGCCTATGCGCTACCACCCCCCATATGCCACACTACATCACTATGCTACAGCCCTCCCATATGCTGCACTTCATAATTACACTATACCCCCCATACAACATACTACATCACCACACTACACTACTCACAATAAAATTAAAACATCCCAGTTCCTCATTCTTAATGAGCTCACGTGAGTTCTCTCCCCAACGGAGCTCCAGACCAAGTAACAATGAAGACACCAGCAGCGTGTAGGGGGCAGGCCTGGTCCACTTGTCAGGAGAGAGCAGTCACAGGAGGGTAAGAAGGGGGCGGGGCCTAGTCCTACAGACGGGAGAGAGCACAGACAGGAGAGAGCAAGGTACAGGGGTAGAAGGGGACGGAGCCTATTCTTACAGGCTTTCAAAATTCGACTTTAAAATTCGACATTTGACAAATTCGACTTTTCTGCAATGGTACAAATGCGGCAATTCGACAAAAGTATATTCAATTGAAGTTTGTAAATTCGACAACAGTGCTTTTAAACAATAAATTCGTCATTTTCAATCCGCCACACTTTGCTGGCGGAATCTAATAAAAATTTTTTAAAAACATGTTTTTTTTTATGCAGTTTTTTTTTTTTGGTAATAGCATATCTATTTATATTAGAAGGGATTAGGTACTTGGTTTGTCTTTTTTGGAGGCACAAGTATTATTTATATATTTTTTAAAATATTATTTATTTTTTAAATGGAATGTGAAAAACCCGAAAAAAAAATTGCGTGGGTCCCCCCTCCAAAGCATAACCAGCCTCGGGCTCTTCGAGCCGGTCCTGGTTCTAAAAATCCGGGGGAAAAACGGACAGGGGATCCCCCGTATTTTTAAAACCAGCACCGGGCTCTGCGCCTGGTGCTGGTGCAAAAAATACGGGGGACAAAAAGAGTAGGGGTCCCCCGTATTTTTTACACCAGCATCGGGCTCCACTAGCTGGACAGATAATGCCACAGCCGGGGGTCACTTTTATACAGTGCCCTGCGGCCGTGGCATTAAATATCCAACTAGTCACCCCTGGCCGGGGTACCCTGGGGGAGTGGGGACCCCTTCAATCAAGGGGTCCCCCCCCCAGCCACCTAAGGGCCAGGGGTGAAGCCCGAGGCTGTCCCCCCCATCCAAGGGCTGCGGATGGGAGGCTGATAGCCTTGAGAAAATTTAAAGAATATTGTTTTTTCTAGTAGTACTACATGTCCCAGCAAGCCTCCCCCGCAAGCTGGTACTTGGAGAACCACAAGTACCAGCATGCAGGAGAAAAACGGGCCCGCTGGTACCTGTAGTTCTACTGGGGGAAAAATACCCAAATTAAAACAGGACACAGACACCGTGAAAGTATAACTTTATTTCCCACCTGCCGACACACACATACTTACCTATGTTGACATGAAGCAGTCGGTCCTCTTCTCCAAGTAGAATCCACGGGTACCTGAAAATAAAAGATAATTATACTCACCTGATCCAGGTTCCAGATTAAATCCACGTACTTGGCAAAACAACAAACCGAACACCCGGACCAGACGGACTGAAAGGGGTCCCATGTTTACACATGGGATCCCTTTCCACGAATGCAGACATCCGAATCTCGCGAGAATCCGACAGCGGGATGATGACGTTCGTGCGCGCTCGGGCTAGCCGAGCAAGGCGGGAAGGTTCGAACCTGCCTCGGACCCGTGTAAAATGGGTGAAGTTCGGGGGGTTCGGATTCCGACGAACCGAACCCACTCATCACTAGTATGTACGTGAGTGTCAGGTGCCGTGCGCGTACATACGTGTCAGTGCCGTGCGTGTACGTACGTGTGTGTCAAGTGTCGTGCGTGTACGTGTGTGTGTGTGTGTGTCAGGTGGCGCGTACCTACATGTGTGTATGTCAGGTGCTGTGCATGTGTGTACGTACAGGCGTGTGTCAGGTGCCGCGCGTGTACGTACGTGTGTGTGTGTGTGTGTGCCAGGAGCCGCGCGTGTACATGCGTGTGGGTGTCAGGAGCCGTGCGTATACGTACATACGTGTAGGTGTCAGGTGCCGTGCGTATACGTATATACGTGTGTGTGTCAGGAGCCGAGCGTGTTCGTACATGTGTGTGTGTGTGTGTGTGTGTGTGTGTCAGGAGCCACGCGTGTGTGTGTGTCAGGAGCCACGCGTGTTCGTACATGTGTGTCAGGTGCCGCACGTGTAAGTGTGTGTGTGTTTTAAATTCCGCGTGTGTACGTACGTATGTGTGTGCCTGGAGCCGCGCGTGTACATACATGTGTGTGTGTGTCAGGTGCTGTACGTGTATGTGTGTGTCTCAGGTGCTGCACGTGTATATGTGTGTATCTCAGGTGCTGCATTTGTATGTGTCAGCTGCCACGTGGGTGTCAGGTGTTGAGCGTGTATGTGTTTGTGTCGCATCTGTATGTGTGTGACTGTCAGGTGCTGCACGTGTATGTGTGTGTCAGGTGCTGCATGTATATATGTGTGTGTTAGGTGCTGTTCATGTATGTGGGAGTGGCAGGTGCTACATGTGTATATATGTGTGAGTGGCAGGTGCTGCGTGTGTATACGAGTGTGTGTGAGGTGCTGCGAGTGTATGTGTGTGTTAGGTGCTCTGAGTGTATATGATTGTGTGTCAGGTGCTGTGCGTGTGTGCGTTAAATGCCACATGTATGTATGTGTGTCAGGTGCTGTGCGTGTGTGCGTTAAATGCCACATGTATGTATGTGTGTCAGGTGCTGCGTGTGTGTGTGGGTGTGTCAGGTGCTGCATGTCTGTGTGTGTGGGTGTGTCAGGTGCTGCATGTGTGTGTGTGTGTGTGTGTGTGTGTGTCTGTCAGGTGCTGCATGTGTGTGTCAGGTGCTGCATGTCTGCGTGTGTGTGTCAGGCGCTGCATGTCTGTGTCAGGTGCTGCGTGTGTGTGTGTCAGGTGCTGTGTGTGTGTGTCAGGTGCTGCGTATGTGTGTGTGTGTCAGGTGCTGCGTGTCTGTGTCAGGTGCTGCGTGTCTGCGTGTGTGTGTCAGGTGCTGCGTGTCTGCGTGTGTGTGTCAGGTGCTGCATGTCTGCGTGTGTGTGTCAGGTGCTGCGTGTGTGTGTGTGTCAGGTGCTGCGTGTCTGCGTGTGTGTGTCAGGTGCTGCGTGTCTGCGTGTGCATGTCTGTGTGTCAGGTGCTGCGTGTGTGTGTGTGTGTCAGGTGCTGTGTGTGTGTCAGGTGCTGCGTGCCGTGTGCGTGTGTCAGGTGCGTGAGTGTGCGTGTGTCAGGTGCGTGAGTGTGTGTGTGTCAGGTGTGTGAGTGTGTGTGTGTGTGTCAGGTGCGTGAGTGTGTGTGTCAGGTGCGTGAGTGTGTGTGTGTCAGGCGCTGTGTGTCTGTGTGTGTCAGGCGCTGCGTGTCTGTGTGTGTCAGGCGCTGCGTGTGAGTGTGTGCGTGTGTGTCAGGTCCGTGTGAGTGTCAGGTGCTGCGTCTGTGTGTGTGTGTCAGGTGCTGCGTGTGTGCGTGTGTGTCAGGCGCTGCGTGTGCGTGTGTCAGGCGCTGCAGGGAGGGCGGGGGGGGACGGACACACAGCAGGGAGGGCGGGGGGAGAACGGACACACAGCAGAGAGGAGGAGGGGGGGTGGACGGACACAGCGGGAGGAGGGGGGGTGGCCGGACACAGCGGGAGGAGGGGGGGTGGCCGGACACAGCGGGAGGAGGGGGGGGTGGCCGGACACAGTGGGAGGGGGGGTGGCCGGACACAGCGGGAGGGGGGGGTGGACGGACACAGCGGGAGGGGGGGGTGGCCGGACACAGCGGGAGGGGGGGGTGGCCGGACACAGCGGAAGGAGGGGAGGGTGGCCGGACACAGCGGGAGGAGGGGAGGGTGGCCGGACACAGCGGGAGGGGGGGGGGGTGGCCAGACACAGCGGGAGTGGGGGGGTGGCCGGTCACAGCGGGAGGGGGGGTGGCCGGACACAGCGGGAGGTAGGGGGTGGACGGACACAGCGAGAGGGGGGGGGTGGCCGGACACAGCTGGAGGGGGGGTGGCCGGACACAGCGGGAGGAGGGGAGGGTGGCCGGACACAGCGGGAGGAGGGGAGGGTGGCCAGACACACAGCAGGGAGGGCGCGGGGGGGAACACACTGCAGGGAGGAGGGGGGGGACACACAGCAGGGAGGGCAAGGGGGGGGCGACGGACACACAGCAGGTGGGGAGACGGACACACAGCAGGGAGGGCGAGAGGGGGAAGGGGGGGTGACTGGTGACCATAGAGACCTTGATAAATACCGCATACTGCAGGGAGGGAGGGCCGGACACAGCGGGAGGAGGAGGAGGGAGGAGTGGCCGGACACAGCTGCCCGAGACGCCTCCTACTGCCAGCCGCACCACAGACGCGGGGAGGAGACGCAGGCAGCCACCAGGGAAGGTCCGGCGGGCGGCCGGGCACACAGCGGGCAAGCGGGCGGGCGAGCGGGCGAGCGGGCGGGCGGGCGGGCGGGCGGGAGGGGAGGGTGGCCGGGCGGGCGAGAGGGGAGGGTGGCCGGACACGCGGGGGAGAAGTGGAAGCTGGGTACACAGCGGTGGGCTGCCTGACAGAACTCACCCAGTGCTACGCAGCTCCGGCGATCTCCTCCCGCTTCATGGACCTCAATGAACTCACACGCCGGGAACCGCTGGCTGTCCTCCTGCAGCTCCACGTGACTCCTTCCCGCTCTGTATCCTCGTGCCCAACTGCCAGAGCTACTCTCTGTACACCCCCTGCTGGCGGTCACTGCGCAGGCGCAATAAATTGAAATGCCCTATCTCTATAATGGGGCATATTTCTCTTAATTAAAAAAACCCTATAACTTTCTGAAAAACCACAACCCCAAAAGGCACTACACTGGGGCATACTCTATCTAGTAAAACAAACCCCAAGTCTTAATTCGTCCTCTATCCTGAGTTATGCCTTCCCAAAAAAATCTTCATTCACTCTATAGGAAAACGTTGTCAAAAAGCCACAGAGGGAGTGGCAGAAAAAAACTGACAGTTGGAAGTTTAGCTTACTCCCAATTCCTCATTTTTTATTATTTTGCCCTGAAATTAGGCCTGCAGCAGCGGGTGACGATTCTACGCGTCCATGCCAAATTTCAGCTCAGTACGTCCTATCAGTTTTGAGGTGTAGCCCCTCAAACACCATGCCCCCATCTCAGAAGTTCCCTATGGGAGAATTCCGTTTGTTCGATTCAGCCTTAATATAAGGGCACGACCGTGCCCTTATAATTGACAGTATTGTTTTCTTTCAAAAATCCACTTAATTTTCTTTACCCGATTATTAAAATGGTAATTGACAAAAAACAAACTACATTGTCACCAGAAGAGCAATACAAAATGTACAAGTGATATATTAAAATCATCTTTCCAGCTTGAATTTCAATGATGCATTGGGGCAACGATTTTGTGAGAAACATCTTCACCCTTAAATAAAGATTTTCTTAATTCCTTACCTGTGTGCTAATTAGATATCACCTTGTTTTCACATTAAACAGACTTCCACATGAGAAAACAGCAAAGATGCAGTGGCGTTAATGTTTCCTGGTGTCAACCTGTATTATTTCCGTAGACATTGAAATGAGGATGCATCTTGCTGCCTTTCCAATGAAGCAAGTTTAATTTAGTAATAGGTGAAAAACCATCCCTACAAAGATGTTAATCAGATACTTGGCTTTGTGGACACTTTTCAGAGAACAAATTTGTTATCATAAAAATAAAGCCAGAAAATGAAGAGCTGTTTAATCACTCAATTGGATTTTTCTGCCAGCATATTTCTTTTTCTCTGCAACCCACTGCTAAATTGTGCTTCCTAGCTGTTTTTATAAAATCACTGAATCAAATCTAACTCTGATTACATCAGAGAAGGCCAGGTACCCTACACCATAACAGGGGTTTTCGAAATTTTGACTTGTCTACTTAAAGATCAAAAAAATCTGATAACAAGGTCAATTACGTCCCTGGGTGGGATTGAACCACCAACCTTTTGGTTAATAGCCGTACACACTAAGTGATTGCGCCACAGCAACACTTTGCAAAAGTACATACTGACAAAGGCTAATAAGCATTCATCTAGAACGTTTCCTATAAAAACTTTAAATAGTCAATAATCTGGAGAGTTTTTGTAAGATGTTTCTTCCATCAACCAATGAAGAAACACATTGGTACTTTCCCATGATGAGTGAGTGCTTCAGGATCTCTTGCACTTACATGTGCAGCAGAGTACTGTAATGGAAGCATGCTGGGTCCATAACCCAGAGGTAGGCAGATTGAAACTATCCTCTGCTATATGCATTTTTTTTTGTTAATTAAAGTAATCCAAAACTGGGATTGATATTTTTGCTCTTTTATTTTTACTTAAAGTACAATAACTTTTACCATTTTAATTTGTTTTAATAGTATATTGACAGTATTGTTTTCTTTCAAAAATCCAATTAATTTTCTTTACCCGATTATTAAAATGGTAATTGACAAAAACAAACTACATTGTCACCAGAAGAGCAATACAAAATGTACAAGTGATATATTAAAATCATCTTTCCAGCTTAAATTTCAATGATGCATTGGGGCAACGATTTTGTGAGAAACATCTTCACCCTTAAATAAAGATTTTCTTAATTCCTTACCTGTGTGCTAATTAGATATCACCTTGTTTTCACATTAAACAGACTTCCACATGAGAAAACAGCAAAGATGCAGTGGCGTTAATGTTTCCTGGTGTCAACCTGTATTATTTCCGTAGATATTGAAATGAGGATGCATCTTGCTGCCTTTCCAATGAAGCAAGTTTAATTTAGTAATAGGTGAAAAACAATCCCTACAAAGATGTTAATCAGATACTTGGCTTTGTGGACACTTTTCAGAGAACAAATTTGTTATCATAAAAATAAAGCCAGAAAATGAAGAGCTGTTTAATCACTCAATTGGATTTTTCTGCCAGCATTTTTCTTTTTCTCTGCAACCCACTGCTAAATTGTGCTTCCTAGCTGTTTTTTTTATAAAATCACTTAATCAAATCTAACTCTGATTACATCAGAGAAGGCCAGGTACCCTACACCATAAGAGGGGGTTTGCAATTTTGACTTGTCTACTTAAATATCACCAAAATCTGATCACAAGGTCAATTACGTCCCTGGGTGGGATTGAACCACCAACCTTTTGATTAATAGCTGAACACACTAACCGATTGCGCCACAGAGACACTTTGCAAAAAGTATATACTGACAAAGACTAATAAGCATTCATCTAGAACGTTTCCTAGAAAAACTTTAAAAAGTCAATAATCTGGAGAGTGTTTGTAAGATATTTCTTCCAGCAACCAATGAAGAAACACATTGGTACTTTCGCATGATGAGTGAGTGCTTCAGGATCTCTTGCACTTACATGTGCAGCAGAGTACTGCAATGGAAGCATGCTGGGTCCATAACCCAGAGGTAGGCAGATTGAAACTATCCTTTGCTATATGCATTTTTTTTTTGTTCATTAAAGTAATCCAAAACTGGGATTGATATTTTAGCTTTTATTTTTACTTAAAGTACAATAACTTTTACCATTTTAATTTGTTTTAATAGTATATTGACAGTATTGTTTTCTTTCAAAAATCCACTTAATTTTCTTTACCCTATTATTAAAATGGTAATTGACAAAAACAAACTACATTGTCACCAGAAGAGCAATACAAAATGTACAAGTGATATATTAAAATCATCTTTCCAGCTTGAATTTCAATGATGCATTGGGGCAACGATTTTGTGAGAAACATCTTCACCCTTAAATAAAGATTTTCTTAATTCCTTACCTGTGTGCTAATTAGATATCACCTTGTTTTCACATTAAACAGACTTCCACATGAGAAAGCAGCAAGGATGCAGTGGCGTTAATGTTTCCTGGTGTCAACCTGTATTATTTCAGTAGATATTGAAATGAGGATGCATCTTGCTGCCTTTCCAATGAAGCAAGTTTAATTTAGTAATAGGTGAAAAACCATCCCTACAAATATGTTAATCAGATACTTGGCTTTGTGGACACTTTTCAGAGAACAAATTAGTTAGCATAAAAATAAAGCCAGAAAATGAAGAGCTGTTTAATCACTCAATTGGATTTTTCTGCCAGCATATTTCTTTTTCTCTGCAACCCACTGCTAAATTGTGCTTCCTAGCTGTTTTTATAAAATCACTGAATCAAATCTAACTCTGATTACATCAGAGAAGGCCAGGTACCCTACACCATAACAGGGGGTTTGAAATTTTGACTTGTCTACTTAAAGATCACCAAAATCTGATAACAATGTCAATTAAGTCCCTGGGTGGGATTGAACCACCAACCTTTTGGTTAATAGCCTTACACACTAACTGATTGCGCCACAGTGACACTTTGCAAAAGTACATACTGACAAAGGCTAATAAGCATTCATCTAGAACGATTCCTAGAAACATTTTAAAAAGTCAATAATGTGGAGAGTTTTTGTATGATGTTTCTTCCATCAACCAATGAAGAAACACATTGGTACTTTCCCATGATGAGTGAGTGCTTCAGGATCTCTTGCACTTACATGTGCAGCAGAGTACTGTAATGGAAGCATGCTGGGTCCATAACCCAGAGGTAGGCAGATTGAAACTATCCTCTGCTATATGTATTTTTTTTTTGTTAATTAAAGTAATCCAAAACTGGGATTGATATTTTTGCTCTTTTATTTTTACTTAAAGTACAATAACTTTTACCATTTTAATTTGTTTTAATAGTATATTGACAGTATTGTTTTCTTTCAAAAATCCAATTAATTTTCTTTACCCGATTATTAAAATGGTAATTGACAAAAGCAAACTACATTGTCACCAGAAGAGCAATACAAAATGTACAAGTGATATATTAAAATCATCTTTCCAGCTTGAATTTCAATGATGCATTGGGGCAACGATTTTGTGAGAAACATCTTCACCCTTAAATAAAGATTTTCTTAATTCCTTACCTGTGTGCTAATTAGATATCACCTTGTTTTCACATTAAACAGACTTCCACATGAGAAAGCAGCAAGGATGCAGTGGCGTTAATGTTTCCTGGTGTCAACCTGTATTATTTCAGTAGATATTGAAATGAGGATGCATCTTGCTGCCTTTCCAATGAAGCAAGTTTAATTTAGTAATAGGTGAAAAACCATCCCTACAAAGATGTTAATCAGATACTTGGCTTTGTGGACACTTTTCAGAGAACAAATTTGTTAGCATAAAAATAAAGCCAGAAAATGAAGAGCTGTTTAATCAGTCAATTGGATTTTTTTGCCAGCATATTTCTTTTTCTCTGCAACCCACTGCTAAATTGTGCTTCCTAGCTGTTTTTATAAAATCACTGAATCAAATCTAACTCTGATTACATCAGAGAAGGCCAGGTACCCTACACCATAACAGGGGTTTTCGAAATTTTGACTTGTCTACTTAAATATCACCAAAATCTGATCACAAGGTCAATTACGTCCCTGGGTGGGATTGAACCACCAACCTTTTGATTAATAGCTGAACACACTAACCGATTGCGCCACAGAGACACTTTGCAAAAAGTACATACTGACAAAGACTAATAAGCATTCATCTAGAACGTTTCCTAGAAAAACTTTAAATAGTCAATAATCTGGAGAGTTTTTGTAAGATGTTTCTTCCATCAACCAATGAAGAAACACATTGGTACTTTCCCATGATGAGTGAGTGCTTCAGGATCTCTTGCACTTACATGTGCAGCAGAGTACTGTAATGGAAGCATGCTGGGTCCATAACCCAGAGGTAGGCAGATTGAAACTATCCTCTGCTATATGCATTTTTTTTTGTTAATTAAAGTAATCCAAAACTGGGATTGATATTTTTGCTCTTTTATTTTTACTTAAAGTACAATAACTTTTACCATTTTAATTTGTTTTAATAGTATATTGACAGTATTGTTTTCTTTCAAAAATCCAATTAATTTTCTTTACCCGATTATTAAAATGGTAATTGACAAAAACAAACTACATTGTCACCAGAAGAGCAATACAAAATGTACAAGTGATATATTAAAATCATCTTTCCAGCTTGAATTTCAATGATGCATTGGGGCAACGATTTTGTGAGAAACATCTTCACCCTTAAATAAAGATTTTCTTAATTCCTTACCTGTGTGCTAATTAGATATCACCTTGTTTTCACATTAAACAGACTTCCACATGAGAAAGCAGCAAGGATGCAGTGGCGTTAATGTTTCCTGGTGTCAACCTGTATTATTTCAGTAGATATTGAAATGAGGATGCATCTTGCTGCCTTTCCAATGAAGCAAGTTTAATTTAGTAATAGGTGAAAAACCATCCCTACAAATATGTTAATCAGATACTTGGCTTTGTGGACACTTTTCAGAGAACAAATTAGTTAGCATAAAAATAAAGCCAGAAAATGAAGAGCTGTTTAATCACTCAATTGGATTTTTCTGCCAGCATATTTCTTTTTCTCTGCAACCCACTGCTAAATTGTGCTTCCTAGCTGTTTTTATAAAATCACTGAATCAAATCTAACTCTGATTACATCAGAGAAGGCCAGGTACCCTACACCATAACAGGGGGTTTGAAATTTTGACTTGTCTACTTAAAGATCACCAAAATCTGATAACAAGGTCAATTAAGTCCCTGGGTGGGATTGAACCACCAACCTTTTGGTTAATAGCCTTACACACTAACTGATTGCGCCACAGCGACACTTTGCAAAAGTACATACTGACAAAGGCTAATAAGCATTCATCTAGAACGATTCCTAGAAACATTTTAAAAAGTCAATAATGTGGAGAGTTTTTGTATGATGTTTCTTCCATCAACCAATGAAGAAACACATTGGTACTTTCCCATGATGAGTGAGTGCTTCAGGATCTCTTGCACTTACATGTGCAGCAGAGTACTGTAATGGAAGCATGCTGGGTCCATAACCCAGAGGTAGGCAGATTGAAACTATCCTCTGCTATATGCATTTTTTTTTGTTAATTAAAGTAATCCAAAACTGGGATTGATATTTTTGCTCTTTTATTTTTACTTAAAGTACAATAACTTTTACCATTTTAATTTGTTTTAATAGTATATTGACAGTATTGTTTTCTTTCAAAAATCCAATTAATTTTCTTTACCCGATTATTAAAATGGTAATTGACAAAAGCAAACTACATTGTCACCAGAAGAGCAATACAAAATGTACAAGTGATATATTAAAATCATCTTTCCAGCTTGAATTTCAATGATGCATTGGGGCAACGATTTTGTGAGAAACATCTTCACCCTTAAATAAAGATTTTCTTAATTCCTTACCTGTGTGCTAATTAGATATCACCTTGTTTTCACATTAAACAGACTTCCACATGAGAAAGCAGCAAGGATGCAGTGGCGTTAATGTTTCCTGGTGTCAACCTGTATTATTTCAGTAGATATTGAAATGAGGATGCATCTTGCTGCCTTTCCAATGAAGCAAGTTTAATTTAGTAATAGGTGAAAAACCATCCCTACAAAGATGTTAATCAGATACTTGGCTTTGTGGACACTTTTCAGAGAACAAATTTGTTAGCATAAAAATAAAGCCAGAAAATGAAGAGCTGTTTAATCAGTCAATTGGATTTTTTTGCCAGCATATTTCTTTTTCTCTGCAACCCACTGCTAAATTGTGCTTCCTAGCTGTTTTTATAAAATCACTGAATCAAATCTAACTCTGATTACATCAGAGAAGGCCAGGTACCCTACACCATAACAGGGGTTTTCGAAATTTTGACTTGTCTACTTAAATATCACCAAAATCTGATCATAAGGTCAATTACGTCCCTGGGTGGGATTGAACCACCAACCTTTTGATTAATAGCTGAACACACTAACCGATTGCGCCACAGAGACACTTTGCAAAAAGTACATACTGACAAAGACTAATAAGCATTCATCTAGAACGTTTCCTAGAAAAACTTTAAATAGTCAATAATCTGGAGAGTTTTTGTAAGATGTTTCTTCCATCAACCAATGAAGAAACACATTGGTACTTTCCCATGATGAGTGAGTGCTTCAGGATCTCTTGCACTTACATGTGCAGCAGAGTACTGTAATGGAAGCATGCTGGGTCCATAACCCAGAGGTAGGCAGATTGAAACTATCCTCTGCTATATGCATTTTTTTTGTTAATTAAAGTAATCCAAAACTGGGATTGATATTTTTGCTCTTTTATTTTTACTTAAAGTACAATAACTTTTACCATTTTAATTTGTTTTAATAGTATATTGACAGTATTGTTTTCTTTCAAAAATCCAATTAATTTTCTTTACCCGATTATTAAAATGGTAATTGACAAAAACAAACTACATTGTCACCAGAAGAGCAATACAAAATGTACAAGTGATATATTAAAATCATCTTTCCAGCTTGAATTTCAATGATGCATTGGGGCAACGATTTTGTGAGAAACATCTTCACCCTTAAATAAAGATTTTCTTAATTCCTTACCTGTGTGCTAATTAGATATCACCTTGTTTTCACATTAAACAGACTTCCACATGAGAAAGCAGCAAGGATGCAGTGGCGTTAATGTTTCCTGGTGTCAACCTGTATTATTTCAGTAGATATTGAAATGAGGATGCATCTTGCTGCCTTTCCAATGAAGCAAGTTTAATTTAGTAATAGGTGAAAAACCATCCCTACAAATATGTTAATCAGATACTTGGCTTTGTGGACACTTTTCAGAGAACAAATTAGTTAGCATAAAAATAAAGCCAGAAAATGAAGAGCTGTTTAATCACTCAATTGGATTTTTCTGCCAGCATATTTCTTTTTCTCTGCAACCCACTGCTAAATTGTGCTTCCTAGCTTTTTTTATAAAATCACTGAATCAAATCTAACTCTGATTACATCAGAGAAGGCCAGGTACCCTACACCATAACAGGGGGTTTGAAATTTTGACTTGTCTACTTAAAGATCACCAAAATCTGATAACAAGGTCAATTAAGTCCCTGGGTGGGATTGAACCACCAACCTTTTGGTTAATAGCCTTACACACTAACTGATTGCGCCACAGCGACACTTTGCAAAAGTACATACTGACAAAGGCTAATAAGCATTCATCTAGAACGATTCCTAGAAACATTTTAAAAAGTCAATAATGTGGAGAGTTTTTGTATGATGTTTCTTCCATCAACCAATGAAGAAACACATTGGTACTTTCCCATGATTAATGAGTGCTTCAGGATCTCTTGCACTTACATGTGCAGCAGAGTACTGTAATGGAAGCATGCTGGGTCCATAACCCAGAGGTAGGCAGATTGAAACTATCCTCTGCTATATGCATTTTTTTTTGTTAATTAAAGTAATCCAAAACTGGGATTGATATTTTTGCTCTTTTATTTTTACTTAAAGTACAATAACTTTTACCATTTTAATTTGTTTTAATAGTATATTGACAGTATTGTTTTCTTTCAAAAATCCAATTAATTTTCTTTACCCGATTATTAAAATGGTAATTGACAAAAGCAAACTACATTGTCACCAGAAGAGCAATACAAAATGTACAAGTGATATATTAAAATCATCTTTCCAGCTTGAATTTCAATGATGCATTGGGGCAACGATTTTGTGAGAAACATCTTCACCCTTAAATAAAGATTTTCTTAATTCCTTACCTGTGTGCTAATTAGATATCACCTTGTTTTCACATTAAACAGACTTCCACATGAGAAAGCAGCAAGGATGCAGTGGCGTTAATGTTTCCTGGTGTCAACCTGTATTATTTCAGTAGATATTGAAATGAGGATGCATCTTGCTGCCTTTCCAATGAAGCAAGTTTAATTTAGTAATAGGTGAAAAACCATCCCTACAAAGATGTTAATCAGATACTTGGCTTTGTGGACACTTTTCAGAGAACAAATTAGTTAGCATAAAAATAAAGCCAGAAAATGAAGAGCTGTTTAATCACTCAATTGGATTTTTCTGCCAGCATATTTCTTTTTCTCTGCAACCCACTGCTAAATTGTGCTTCCTAGCTGTTTTTATAAAATTACTGAATCAAATCTAACTCTGATTACATCAGAGAAGGCCAGGTACCCTACACCATAACAGGGGGTTTGAAATTTTGACTTGTCTACTTAAAGATCACCAAAATCTGATAACAAGGTCAATTAAGTCCCTGGGTGGGATTGAACCACCAACCTTTTGGTTAATAGCCTTACACACTAACTGATTGCGCCACAGCGACACTTTGCAAAAGTACATACTGACAAAGGCTAATAAGCATTCATCTAGAACGATTCCTAGAAACATTTTAAAAAGTCAATAATGTGGAGAGTTTTTGTAAGATGTTTCTTCCATCAACCAATGAAGAAACACATTGGTACTTTCCCATGATGAGTGAGTGCTTCAGGATCTCTTGCACTTACATGTGCAGCAGAGTACTGTAATGGAAGCATGCTGGGTCCATAACCCAGAGGTAGGCAGATTGAAACTATCCTCTGCTATATGCAATTTTTTTTGTTAATTAAAGTAATCCAAAACTGGGATTGATATTTTTGCTCTTTTATTTTTACTTAAAGTACAATAACTTTTACCATTTTAATTTGTTTTAATAGTATATTGACAGTATTGTTTTCTTTCAAAAATCCAATTAATTTTCTTTACCCGATTATTAAAATGGTAATTGACAAAAACAAACTACATTGTCACCAGAAGAGCAATACAAAATGTACAAGTGATATATTAAAATCATCTTTCCAGCTTGAATTTCAATGATGCATTGGGGCAACGATTTTGTGAGAAACATCTTCACCCTTAAATAAAGATTTTCTTAATTCCTTACCTGTGTGCTAATTAGATATCACCTTGTTTTCACATTAAACAGACTTCCACATGAGAAAACAGCAAAGATGCAGTGGCGTTAATGTTTCCTGGTGTCAACCTGTATTATTTCCGTAGATATTGAAATGAGGATGCATCTTGCTGCCTTTCCAATCAAGCAAGTTTAATTTAGTAATAGGTGAAAAACCATCCCTACAAAGATGTTAATCAGATACTTGGCTTTGTGGACACTTTTCAGAGAACAAATTTGTTATCATAAAAATAAAGCCAGAAAATGAAGAGCTGTTTAATCACTCAATTGGATTTTTCTGCCAGCATTTTTCTTTTTCTCTGCAACCCACTGCTAAATTGTGCTTCCTAGCTGATTTTTTATAAAATCAATTAAACAAATCTAACTCTGATTACATCAGAGAAGGCCAGGTACCCTACACCATAAGAGGGGGTTTGCAATTTTGACTTGTCTACTTAAATATCACCAAAATCTGATCACAAGGTCAATTACGTCCCTGGGTGGGATTGAACCACCAACCTTTTGATTAATAGCTGAACACACTAACCGATTGCGCCACAGAGACACTTTGCAAAAAGTACATACTGACAAAGACTAATAAGCATTCATCTAGAACGTTTCCTAGAAAAACTTTAAAAAGTCAATAATCTGGAGAGTTTTTGTAAGATGTTTCTTCCAGCAACCAATGAAGAAACACATTGGTACTTTCGCATGATGAGTGAGTGCTTCAGGATCTCTTGCACTTACATGTGCAGCAGAGTACTGCAATGGAAGCATGCTGGGCCTATAACCCAGAGGTAGGCAGATTGAAACTATCCTTTGCTATATGCATTTTTTTTGTTCATTAAAGTAATCCAAAACTGGGATTGATATTTTAGCTTTTATTTTTACTTAAAGTACAATAACTTTTACCATTTTAATTTGTTTTAATAGTATATTGACAGTATTGTTTTCTTTCAAAAATCAACTTAATTTTCTTTACCCTATTATTAAAATGGTAATTGACAAAAACAAACTACATTGTCACCAGAAGAGCAATACAAAATGTACAAGTGATATATTAAAATCATCTTTCCAGCTTGAATTTCAATGATGCATTGGGGCAACGATTTTGTGAGAAACATCTTCACCCTTAAATAAAGATTTTCTTAATTCCTTACCTGTGTGCTAATTAGATATCACCTTGTTTTCACATTAAACAGACTTCCACATGAGAAAGCAGCAAGGATGCAGTAGCGTTAATGTTTCCTGGTGTCAACCTGTATTATTTCAGTAGATATTGAAATGAGGATGCATCTTGCTGCCTTTCCAATGAAGCAAGTTTAATTTAGTAATAGGTGAAAAACCATCCCTACAAATATGTTAATCAGATACTTGGCTTTGTGGACTCTTTTCAGAGAACAAATTAGTTAGCATAAAAATAAAGCCAGAAAATGAAGAGCTGTTTAATCACTCAATTGGATTTTTCTGCCAGCATATTTCTTTTTCTCTGCAACCCACTGCTAAATTGTGCTTCCTAGCTGTTTTTATAAAATCACTGAATCAAATCTAACTCTGATTACATCAGAGAAGGCCAGGTACCCTACACCATAACAGGGGGTTTGAAATTTTGACTTGTCTACTTAAAGATCACCAAAATCTGATAACAAGGTCAATTAAGTCCCTGGGTGGGATTGAACCACCAACCTTTTGGTTAATAGCCTTACACACTAACTGATTGCGCCACAGCGACACTTTGCAAAAGTATATACTGACAAAGGCTAATAAGCATTCATCTAGAACGATTCCTAGAAACATTTTAAAAAGTCAATAATGTGGAGAGTTTTTGTAAGATGTTTCTTCCATCAACCAATGAAGAAACACATTGGTACTTTCCCATGATGAGTGAGTGCTTCAGGATCTCTTGCACTTACATGTGCAGCAGAGTACTGTAATGGAAGCATGCTGGGTCCATAACCCAGAGGTAGGCAGATTGAAACTATCCTCTGCTATATGCATTTTTTTTGTTAATTAAAGTAATCCAAAACTGGGATTGATATTTTTGCTCTTTTATTTTTACTTAAAGTACAATAACTTTTACCATTTTAATTTGTTTTAATAGTATATTGACAGTATTGTTTTCTTTCAAAAATCCAATTAATTTTCTTTACCCGATTATTAAAATGGTA
The DNA here is from genome assembly GCF_028390025.1 of Pseudophryne corroboree. Lineage (NCBI taxonomy): Eukaryota > Metazoa > Chordata > Amphibia > Anura > Myobatrachidae > Pseudophryne > Pseudophryne corroboree. The sequence continues at coordinate 54,672 of NW_026968025.1, read as the reverse complement.
ATTGACAAAAACAAACTACATTGTCACCAGAAGAGCAATACAAAATGTACAAGTGATATATTAAAATCATCTTTCCAGCTTGAATTTCAATGATGCATTGGGGCAACGATTTTGTGAGAAACATCTTCACCCTTAAATAAAGATTTTCTTAATTCCTTACCTGTGTGCTAATTAGATATCACCTTGTTTTCACATTAAACAGACTTCCACATGAGAAAACAGCAAAGATGCAGTGGCGTTAATGTTTCCTGGTGTCAACCTGTATTATTTCCGTAGATATTGAAATGAGGATGCATCTTGCTGCCTTTCCAATGAAGCAAGTTTAATTTAGTAATAGGTGAAAAACAATCCCTACAAAGATGTTAATCAGATACTTGGCTTTGTGGACACTTTTCAGAGAACAAATTTGTTATCATAAAAATAAAGCCAGAAAATGAAGAGCTGTTTAATCACTCAATTGGATTTTTCTGCCAGCATTTTTCTTTTTCTCTGCAACCCACTGCTAAATTGTGCTTCCTAGCTGTTTTTTTTATAAAATCACTTAATCAAATCTAACTCTGATTACATCAGAGAAGGCCAGGTACCCTACACCATAAGAGGGGGTTTGCAATTTTGACTTGTCTACTTAAATATCACCAAAATCTGATCACAAGGTCAATTACGTCCCTGGGTGGGATTGAACCACCAACCTTTTGATTAATAGCTGAACACACTAACCGATTGCGCCACAGAGACACTTTGCAAAAAGTATATACTGACAAAGACTAATAAGCATTCATCTAGAACGTTTCCTAGAAAAACTTTAAAAAGTCAATAATCTGGAGAGTGTTTGTAAGATATTTCTTCCAGCAACCAATGAAGAAACACATTGGTACTTTCGCATGATGAGTGAGTGCTTCAGGATCTCTTGCACTTACATGTGCAGCAGAGTACTGCAATGGAAGCATGCTGGGTCCATAACCCAGAGGTAGGCAGATTGAAACTATCCTTTGCTATATGCATTTTTTTTTTGTTCATTAAAGTAATCCAAAACTGGGATTGATATTTTAGCTTTTATTTTTACTTAAAGTACAATAACTTTTACCATTTTAATTTGTTTTAATAGTATATTGACAGTATTGTTTTCTTTCAAAAATCCACTTAATTTTCTTTACCCTATTATTAAAATGGTAATTGACAAAAACAAACTACATTGTCACCAGAAGAGCAATACAAAATGTACAAGTGATATATTAAAATCATCTTTCCAGCTTGAATTTCAATGATGCATTGGGGCAACGATTTTGTGAGAAACATCTTCACCCTTAAATAAAGATTTTCTTAATTCCTTACCTGTGTGCTAATTAGATATCACCTTGTTTTCACATTAAACAGACTTCCACATGAGAAAGCAGCAAGGATGCAGTGGCGTTAATGTTTCCTGGTGTCAACCTGTATTATTTCAGTAGATATTGAAATGAGGATGCATCTTGCTGCCTTTCCAATGAAGCAAGTTTAATTTAGTAATAGGTGAAAAACCATCCCTACAAATATGTTAATCAGATACTTGGCTTTGTGGACACTTTTCAGAGAACAAATTAGTTAGCATAAAAATAAAGCCAGAAAATGAAGAGCTGTTTAATCACTCAATTGGATTTTTCTGCCAGCATATTTCTTTTTCTCTGCAACCCACTGCTAAATTGTGCTTCCTAGCTGTTTTTATAAAATCACTGAATCAAATCTAACTCTGATTACATCAGAGAAGGCCAGGTACCCTACACCATAACAGGGGGTTTGAAATTTTGACTTGTCTACTTAAAGATCACCAAAATCTGATAACAATGTCAATTAAGTCCCTGGGTGGGATTGAACCACCAACCTTTTGGTTAATAGCCTTACACACTAACTGATTGCGCCACAGTGACACTTTGCAAAAGTACATACTGACAAAGGCTAATAAGCATTCATCTAGAACGATTCCTAGAAACATTTTAAAAAGTCAATAATGTGGAGAGTTTTTGTATGATGTTTCTTCCATCAACCAATGAAGAAACACATTGGTACTTTCCCATGATGAGTGAGTGCTTCAGGATCTCTTGCACTTACATGTGCAGCAGAGTACTGTAATGGAAGCATGCTGGGTCCATAACCCAGAGGTAGGCAGATTGAAACTATCCTCTGCTATATGTATTTTTTTTTTGTTAATTAAAGTAATCCAAAACTGGGATTGATATTTTTGCTCTTTTATTTTTACTTAAAGTACAATAACTTTTACCATTTTAATTTGTTTTAATAGTATATTGACAGTATTGTTTTCTTTCAAAAATCCAATTAATTTTCTTTACCCGATTATTAAAATGGTAATTGACAAAAGCAAACTACATTGTCACCAGAAGAGCAATACAAAATGTACAAGTGATATATTAAAATCATCTTTCCAGCTTGAATTTCAATGATGCATTGGGGCAACGATTTTGTGAGAAACATCTTCACCCTTAAATAAAGATTTTCTTAATTCCTTACCTGTGTGCTAATTAGATATCACCTTGTTTTCACATTAAACAGACTTCCACATGAGAAAGCAGCAAGGATGCAGTGGCGTTAATGTTTCCTGGTGTCAACCTGTATTATTTCAGTAGATATTGAAATGAGGATGCATCTTGCTGCCTTTCCAATGAAGCAAGTTTAATTTAGTAATAGGTGAAAAACCATCCCTACAAAGATGTTAATCAGATACTTGGCTTTGTGGACACTTTTCAGAGAACAAATTTGTTAGCATAAAAATAAAGCCAGAAAATGAAGAGCTGTTTAATCAGTCAATTGGATTTTTTTGCCAGCATATTTCTTTTTCTCTGCAACCCACTGCTAAATTGTGCTTCCTAGCTGTTTTTATAAAATCACTGAATCAAATCTAACTCTGATTACATCAGAGAAGGCCAGGTACCCTACACCATAACAGGGGTTTTCGAAATTTTGACTTGTCTACTTAAATATCACCAAAATCTGATCACAAGGTCAATTACGTCCCTGGGTGGGATTGAACCACCAACCTTTTGATTAATAGCTGAACACACTAACCGATTGCGCCACAGAGACACTTTGCAAAAAGTACATACTGACAAAGACTAATAAGCATTCATCTAGAACGTTTCCTAGAAAAACTTTAAATAGTCAATAATCTGGAGAGTTTTTGTAAGATGTTTCTTCCATCAACCAATGAAGAAACACATTGGTACTTTCCCATGATGAGTGAGTGCTTCAGGATCTCTTGCACTTACATGTGCAGCAGAGTACTGTAATGGAAGCATGCTGGGTCCATAACCCAGAGGTAGGCAGATTGAAACTATCCTCTGCTATATGCATTTTTTTTTGTTAATTAAAGTAATCCAAAACTGGGATTGATATTTTTGCTCTTTTATTTTTACTTAAAGTACAATAACTTTTACCATTTTAATTTGTTTTAATAGTATATTGACAGTATTGTTTTCTTTCAAAAATCCAATTAATTTTCTTTACCCGATTATTAAAATGGTAATTGACAAAAACAAACTACATTGTCACCAGAAGAGCAATACAAAATGTACAAGTGATATATTAAAATCATCTTTCCAGCTTGAATTTCAATGATGCATTGGGGCAACGATTTTGTGAGAAACATCTTCACCCTTAAATAAAGATTTTCTTAATTCCTTACCTGTGTGCTAATTAGATATCACCTTGTTTTCACATTAAACAGACTTCCACATGAGAAAGCAGCAAGGATGCAGTGGCGTTAATGTTTCCTGGTGTCAACCTGTATTATTTCAGTAGATATTGAAATGAGGATGCATCTTGCTGCCTTTCCAATGAAGCACGTTTAATTTAGTAATAGGTGAAAAACCATCCCTACAAATATGTTAATCAGATACTTGGCTTTGTGGACACTTTTCAGAGAACAAATTAGTTAGCATAAAAATAAAGCCAGAAAATGAAGAGCTGTTTAATCACTCAATTGGATTTTTCTGCCAGCATATTTCTTTTTCTCTGCAACCCACTGCTAAATTGTGCTTCCTAGCTGTTTTTATAAAATCACTGAATCAAATCTAACTCTGATTACATCAGAGAAGGCCAGGTACCCTACACCATAACAGGGGGTTTGAAATTTTGACTTGTCTACTTAAAGATCACCAAAATCTGATAACAAGGTCAATTAAGTCCCTGGGTGGGATTGAACCACCAACCTTTTGGTTAATAGCCTTACACACTAACTGATTGCGCCACAGCGACACTTTGCAAAAGTACATACTGACAAAGGCTAATAAGCATTCATCTAGAACGATTCCTAGAAACATTTTAAAAAGTCAATAATGTGGAGAGTTTTTGTATGATGTTTCTTCCATCAACCAATGAAGAAACACATTGGTACTTTCCCATGATGAGTGAGTGCTTCAGGATCTCTTGCACTTACATGTGCAGCAGAGTACTGTAATGGAAGCATGCTGGGTCCATAACCCAGAGGTAGGCAGATTGAAACTATCCTCTGCTATATGCATTTTTTTTTGTTAATTAAAGTAATCCAAAACTGGGATTGATATTTTTGCTCTTTTATTTTTACTTAAAGTACAATAACTTTTACCATTTTAATTTGTTTTAATAGTATATTGACAGTATTGTTTTCTTTCAAAAATCCAATTAATTTTCTTTACCCGATTATTAAAATGGTAATTGACAAAAGCAAACTACATTGTCACCAGAAGAGCAATACAAAATGTACAAGTGATATATTAAAATCATCTTTCCAGCTTGAATTTCAATGATGCATTGGGGCAACGATTTTGTGAGAAACATCTTCACCCTTAAATAAAGATTTTCTTAATTCCTTACCTGTGTGCTAATTAGATATCACCTTGTTTTCACATTAAACAGACTTCCACATGAGAAAGCAGCAAGGATGCAGTGGCGTTAATGTTTCCTGGTGTCAACCTGTATTATTTCAGTAGATATTGAAATGAGGATGCATCTTGCTGCCTTTCCAATGAAGCAAGTTTAATTTAGTAATAGGTGAAAAACCATCCCTACAAAGATGTTAATCAGATACTTGGCTTTGTGGACACTTTTCAGAGAACAAATTTGTTAGCATAAAAATAAAGCCAGAAAATGAAGAGCTGTTTAATCAGTCAATTGGATTTTTTTGCCAGCATATTTCTTTTTCTCTGCAACCCACTGCTAAATTGTGCTTCCTAGCTGTTTTTATAAAATCACTGAATCAAATCTAACTCTGATTACATCAGAGAAGGCCAGGTACCCTACACCATAACAGGGGTTTTCGAAATTTTGACTTGTCTACTTAAATATCACCAAAATCTGATCATAAGGTCAATTACGTCCCTGGGTGGGATTGAACCACCAACCTTTTGATTAATAGCTGAACACACTAACCGATTGCGCCACAGAGACACTTTGCAAAAAGTACATACTGACAAAGACTAATAAGCATTCATCTAGAACGTTTCCTAGAAAAACTTTAAATAGTCAATAATCTGGAGAGTTTTTGTAAGATGTTTCTTCCATCAACCAATGAAGAAACACATTGGTACTTTCCCATGATGAGTGAGTGCTTCAGGATCTCTTGCACTTACATGTGCAGCAGAGTACTGTAATGGAAGCATGCTGGGTCCATAACCCAGAGGTAGGCAGATTGAAACTATCCTCTGCTATATGCATTTTTTTTGTTAATTAAAGTAATCCAAAACTGGGATTGATATTTTTGCTCTTTTATTTTTACTTAAAGTACAATAACTTTTACCATTTTAATTTGTTTTAATAGTATATTGACAGTATTGTTTTCTTTCAAAAATCCAATTAATTTTCTTTACCCGATTATTAAAATGGTAATTGACAAAAGCAAACTACATTGTCACCAGAAGAGCAATACAAAATGTACAAGTGATATATTAAAATCATCTTTCCAGCTTGAATTTCAATGATGCATTGGGGCAACGATTTTGTGAGAAACATCTTCACCCTTAAATAAAGATTTTCTTAATTCCTTACCTGTGTGCTAATTAGATATCACCTTGTTTTCACATTAAACAGACTTCCACATGAGAAAGCAGCAAGGATGCAGTGGCGTTAATGTTTCCTGGTGTCAACCTGTATTATTTCAGTAGATATTGAAATGAGGATGCATCTTGCTGCCTTTCCAATGAAGCAAGTTTAATTTAGTAATAGGTGAAAAACCATCCCTACAAAGATGTTAATCAGATACTTGGCTTTGTGGACACTTTTCAGAGAACAAATTAGTTAGCATAAAAATAAAGCCAGAAAATGAAGAGCTGTTTAATCACTCAATTGGATTTTTCTGCCAGCATATTTCTTTTTCTCTGCAACCCACTGCTAAATTGTGCTTCCTAGCTGTTTTTATAAAATTACTGAATCAAATCTAACTCTGATTACATCAGAGAAGGCCAGGTACCCTACACCATAACAGGGGGTTTGAAATTTTGACTTGTCTACTTAAAGATCACCAAAATCTGATAACAAGGTCAATTAAGTCCCTGGGTGGGATTGAACCACCAACCTTTTGGTTAATAGCCTTACACACTAACTGATTGCGCCACAGCGACACTTTGCAAAAGTACATACTGACAAAGGCTAATAAGCATTCATCTAGAACGATTCCTAGAAACATTTTAAAAAGTCAATAATGTGGAGAGTTTTTGTAAGATGTTTCTTCCATCAACCAATGAAGAAACACATTGGTACTTTCCCATGATGAGTGAGTGCTTCAGGATCTCTTGCACTTACATGTGCAGCAGAGTACTGTAATGGAAGCATGCTGGGTCCATAACCCAGAGGTAGGCAGATTGAAACTATCCTCTGCTATATGCAATTTTTTTTGTTAATTAAAGTAATCCAAAACTGGGATTGATATTTTTGCTCTTTTATTTTTACTTAAAGTACAATAACTTTTACCATTTTAATTTGTTTTAATAGTATATTGACAGTATTGTTTTCTTTCAAAAATCCAATTAATTTTCTTTACCCGATTATTAAAATGGTAATTGACAAAAACAAACTACATTGTCACCAGAAGAGCAATACAAAATGTACAAGTGATATATTAAAATCATCTTTCCAGCTTGAATTTCAATGATGCATTGGGGCAACGATTTTGTGAGAAACATCTTCACCCTTAAATAAAGATTTTCTTAATTCCTTACCTGTGTGCTAATTAGATATCACCTTGTTTTCACATTAAACAGACTTCCACATGAGAAAACAGCAAAGATGCAGTGGCGTTAATGTTTCCTGGTGTCAACCTGTATTATTTCCGTAGATATTGAAATGAGGATGCATCTTGCTGCCTTTCCAATCAAGCAAGTTTAATTTAGTAATAGGTGAAAAACCATCCCTACAAAGATGTTAATCAGATACTTGGCTTTGTGGACACTTTTCAGAGAACAAATTTGTTATCATAAAAATAAAGCCAGAAAATGAAGAGCTGTTTAATCACTCAATTGGATTTTTCTGCCAGCATTTTTCTTTTTCTCTGCAACCCACTGCTAAATTGTGCTTCCTAGCTGATTTTTTATAAAATCAATTAAACAAATCTAACTCTGATTACATCAGAGAAGGCCAGGTACCCTACACCATAAGAGGGGGTTTGCAATTTTGACTTGTCTACTTAAATATCACCAAAATCTGATCACAAGGTCAATTACGTCCCTGGGTGGGATTGAACCACCAACCTTTTGATTAATAGCTGAACACACTAACCGATTGCGCCACAGAGACACTTTGCAAAAAGTACATACTGACAAAGACTAATAAGCATTCATCTAGAACGTTTCCTAGAAAAACTTTAAAAAGTCAATAATCTGGAGAGTTTTTGTAAGATGTTTCTTCCAGCAACCAATGAAGAAACACATTGGTACTTTCGCATGATGAGTGAGTGCTTCAGGATCTCTTGCACTTACATGTGCAGCAGAGTACTGCAATGGAAGCATGCTGGGCCTATAACCCAGAGGTAGGCAGATTGAAACTATCCTTTGCTATATGCATTTTTTTTGTTCATTAAAGTAATCCAAAACTGGGATTGATATTTTAGCTTTTATTTTTACTTAAAGTACAATAACTTTTACCATTTTAATTTGTTTTAATAGTATATTGACAGTATTGTTTTCTTTCAAAAATCAACTTAATTTTCTTTACCCTATTATTAAAATGGTAATTGACAAAAACAAACTACATTGTCACCAGAAGAGCAATACAAAATGTACAAGTGATATATTAAAATCATCTTTCCAGCTTGAATTTCAATGATGCATTGGGGCAACGATTTTGTGAGAAACATCTTCACCCTTAAATAAAGATTTTCTTAATTCCTTACCTGTGTGCTAATTAGATATCACCTTGTTTTCACATTAAACAGACTTCCACATGAGAAAGCAGCAAGGATGCAGTAGCGTTAATGTTTCCTGGTGTCAACCTGTATTATTTCAGTAGATATTGAAATGAGGATGCATCTTGCTGCCTTTCCAATGAAGCAAGTTTAATTTAGTAATAGGTGAAAAACCATCCCTACAAATATGTTAATCAGATACTTGGCTTTGTGGACTCTTTTCAGAGAACAAATTAGTTAGCATAAAAATAAAGCCAGAAAATGAAGAGCTGTTTAATCACTCAATTGGATTTTTCTGCCAGCATATTTCTTTTTCTCTGCAACCCACTGCTAAATTGTGCTTCCTAGCTGTTTTTATAAAATCACTGAATCAAATCTAACTCTGATTACATCAGAGAAGGCCAGGTACCCTACACCATAACAGGGGGTTTGAAATTTTGACTTGTCTACTTAAAGATCACCAAAATCTGATAACAAGGTCAATTAAGTCCCTGGGTGGGATTGAACCACCAACCTTTTGGTTAATAGCCTTACACACTAACTGATTGCGCCACAGCGACACTTTGCAAAAGTATATACTGACAAAGGCTAATAAGCATTCATCTAGAACGATTCCTAGAAACATTTTAAAAAGTCAATAATGTGGAGAGTTTTTGTAAGATGTTTCTTCCATCAACCAATGAAGAAACACATTGGTACTTTCCCATGATGAGTGAGTGCTTCAGGATCTCTTGCACTTACATGTGCAGCAGAGTACTGTAATGGAAGCATGCTGGGTCCATAACCCAGAGGTAGGCAGATTGAAACTATCCTCTGCTATATGCATTTTTTTTGTTAATTAAAGTAATCCAAAACTGGGATTGATATTTTTGCTCTTTTATTTTTACTTAAAGTACAATAACTTTTACCATTTTAATTTGTTTTAATAGTATATTGACAGTATTGTTTTCTTTCAAAAATCCAATTAATTTTCTTTACCCGATTATTAAAATGGTAATTGACAAAAACAAACTACATTGTCACCAGAAGAGCAATACAAAATGTACAAGTGATATATTAAAATCATCTTTCCAGCTTGAATTTCAATGATGCATTGGGGCAACGATTTTGTGAGAAACATCTTCACCCTTAAATAAAGATTTTCTTAATTCCTTACCTGTGTGCTAATTAGATATCACCTTGTTTTCACATTAAACAGACTTCCACATGAGAAAACAGCAAAAATGCAGTGGCGTTAATGTTTCCTGGTGTCAACCTGTATTATTTCCGTAGATATTGAAATGAGGATGCATCTTGCTGCCTTTCCAATGAAGCAAGTTTAATTTAGTAATAGGTGAAAAACCATCCCTACAAAGATGTTAATCAGATACTTGGCTTTGTGGACACTTTTCAGAGTACAAATTTGTTATCATAAAAATAAAGCCAGAAAATGAAGAGCTGTTTAATCACTCAATTGGATTTTTCTGCCAGCATTTTTCTTTTTCTCTGCAACCCACTGCTAAATTGTGCTTCCTAGCTGATTTTTTATAAAATCACTTAATCAAATCTAACTCTGATTACATCAGAGAAGGCCAGGTACCCTACACCATAAGAGGGGGTTTGCAATTTTGACTTGTCTACTTAAATATCACCAAAATCTGATCACAAGGTCAATTACGTCCCTGGGTGGGATTGAACCACCAACGTTTTGATTAATAGCTGAACACACTAACCGATTGCGCCACAGAGACACTTTGCAAAAAGTCCATACTGACAAAGACTAATAAGCATTCATTAGAACGTTTCCTAGAAAAACTTTAAAAAGTCAATAATCTGGAGAGTTTTTGTAAGATGTTTCTTCCAGCAACCAATGAAGAAACACATTGGTACTTTTGCATGATGAGTGAGTGCTTCAGGATCTCTTGCACTTACATGTGCAGCAGAGTACTGCAATGGAAGCATGCTGGGCCCATAACCCAGAGGTAGGCAGATTGAAACTATCCTTTGCTATATGCATTTTTTTTTTGTTCATTAAAGTAATCCAAAACTGGGATTGATATTTTAGCTTTTATTTTTACTTAAAGTACAATAACTTTTACCATTTTAATTTGTTTTAATAGTATATTGACAGTATTGTTTTCTTTCAAAAATCCACTTAATTTTCTTTACCCTATTATTAAAATGGTAATTGACAAAAACAAACTACATTGTCACCAGAAGAGCAATACAAAATGTACAAGTGATATATTAAAATCATCTTTCCAGCTTGAATTTCAATGATGCATTGGGGCAACGATTTTGTGAGAAACATCTTCACCCTTAAATAAAGATTTTCTTAATTCCTTACCTGTGTGCTAATTAGATATCACCTTGTTTTCACATTAAACAGACTTCCACATGAGAAAACAGCAAAGATGCAGTGGCGTTAATGTTTCCTGGTGTCAACCTGTGTTATTTCCGTAGATATTGAAATGAGGATGCATCTTGCTGCCTTTCCAATGAAGCAAGTTTAATTTAGTAATAGGTGAAAAAACATCCCTACAAAGATGTTAATCAGATACTTGGCTTTGTGGACACTTTTCAGAGAACAAATTTGTTATCATAAAAATAAAGCCAGAAAATGAAGAGCTGTTTAATCACTCAATTGGATTTTTCTGCCAGCATTTTTCTTTTTCTCTGCAACCCACTGCTAAATTGTGCTTCCTAGCTGTTTTTTTATAAAATCACTTAATCAAATCTGATTACATCAGAGAAGGCCAGGTACCCTACACCATAAGAGGGGGTTTGCAATTTTGACTTGTCTACTTAAATATCACCAAAATCTGATTACAAGGTCAATTACGTCCCTGGGTGGGATTGAACCACCAACCTTTTGATTCATAGCTGAACACACTATCCGATTGCGCCACAGAGACACTTTGCGAAAAGTACATACTGACAAAGATTAATAAGCATTCATCTAGAACGTTTCCTAGAAAAACTTTAAAAAGTCAATAATCTGGAGAGTTTTTGTAAGATGTTTCTTCCAGCAACCAATGAAGAAACACATTGGTACTTTCGCATGATGAGTGAGTGCTTCAGGATCTCTTGCACTTACATGTGCAGCAGAGTACTGCAATGGAAGCATGCTGGGCCCATAACCCAGAGGTAGGCAGATTGAAACTATCCTTTGCTATATGCATTTTTTTTTTGTTCATTAAAGTAATCCAAAACTGGGGTTGATATTTTAGCTTTTATTTTTACTTAAAGTACAATAACTTTTACCATTTTAATTTGTTTTAGTGCAAATGGCATATCAGCAGTCAGCACTAACTGGTGACATGCCATTTGTACAAGTAAGCCATGTGTGACTAATATATAAACATACTTTATTAAATAACACCTCAAACTATCATACCCAGGATTCAAACCTATAACCTGTTGAATTCTAATCAAACACCCTACCCATGGAGCTACTTGATCCTGCATCTTTTCTAACCTCCAAAAACAGATTCAGTTGCATTTTCCAGCGTGTTTTGTTTGCGCCTTTGCAAATGTCTTACATCGACAAACTTATTTAGTACTATTTTGCAAATAGGGTTACATTGTCGCAACATTGTGTTCCCTAATTGCTTGATTTTTTAAATGCAACAATGCAGACACCTGATAATTGCTCTGTGGAGTCTTATTTTGTGTTTTGTGTTTAGTCTTTAGATCTGAATTTGAATGTACTTGTGATCTAACTTAATTTCCTACTTCTAAATTCATTCCTAAATTCACTACTTACATGAATCCTGTAGTTGGGCATTTTGGGACTTCGATTGTGGGCATTGTTTTGTGTCCAGACCAGCAGCAGGTGGTGTGCATTTGCTGGAAAGGCATCGAAGACCTCCGATATGCTGCATCTCCTGATGTGTGTCTCCCTCAAGTGGCTGTCAGCAAATGCCTGCTAGACACCCCATTCCAAGCTGATTGTGACATCATGGAACATGCATCATAGAACAGGCATGCTAAAACATGGGTCTTCAACCTGCGACCCTCCAGCTGCTGTGGAACTACACATCCCAGCATGCCCTGCCTCAGTTTTAGCATACCTTAATAGCAAAACTGTGGCAGGGCATGCTGGGATGTGTAGTTTCACAGCAGCTGGAGGGCCACAGGATGAAGACCCATGTGCTAGAGCCAAGCCGCAGGTACATTGAATGCTAGCAAGCTGAATATTTAAATCCTTTTTGTTCCGCAGCATTCCAATGCGGAAGATTCCATGGAACCAGAGATCCTTCCATTGAGAAGGACATGCTGCCTGGATGACTACACTGTGCAAATTAAATCACGGAGCCAGTTGGCTTGTGGGTGGCTCTGGTGACTGGGTGGTTGGGTGGGTGGTGTGTCGGAAGTGGAGCGCATGCAAATGATTGTGTATCATCCAGCTAGTGAGAGAGAAAACTCATGCAGGAGTGTGCCTGCTTGTCAGTGGGTTATGCACCTTGCCAGACGTTAAATCTACATAGAGCAGCTGGAGGGGACAAGAGCAGGTTTGCAAAATATAGATAGAAGAGCATATATGCTGGCGCATTCTCCATGATTGTGTCAGCTTATGTTTTGGTGCACTGCACTTTCCTCCACTAAGTTTTAGCCATTTTTGTTAAGCTCAAGTGTAGTTGCTTCTCGGCCTTTTGGCTGTGATCTTGTATCGTGGTTGAAGGGTCTGCTGGAGGGAGGGATTGTTTTCTTCATTGGCGAAAGACCAAAGATATTCCAGGATGGAAGGCTTGGGAACACTATCTGTTTTTCAGTTGTGGAAGAGCACAGAGGTCGGATTGGACTACATTCTATAGTAAAGGATATCTTTCTATTTATTGACCCTCCCCTTATATGTGTCTGTGTTACAATAAAGCTTCGGTTTTGTGAATCCCTCACCCTCTTACACTCCACACCCATAGCCTTATTAACTGTTGTATTATTGTATAGTTTAAATGTATAGTGCAGTTCATGATTTATAGTGTAGACTGGCCTGTGCTGTAGTTCTTGAACTGTACTATACCGTCAGCATTTGTATTGTGTTTTGGCTGTGCTGCAACACTGTATTTATGTGTGCAATGTTTATGTATGTTTTTTTTATGTCAATAAAGACTGCTTTTTCAAGCCAATATCTGAAAACAATCAATGTTTATCTTTGATGGCAATAAAAGTGGTATGATATTTGATGCTTTTGAAATCCAATATCTGATATGTCCCCTATCTGGGAACCATATATTAAATGGCTTTTCAGAAAAGGGAGATGGGAGAAGAGCTTTCAGTACTTGTAGGACCGATGCACATAAAGAAGCAAAAAAACATACATAAACATTACACACATAAGTACCGCGTTGCGGCACAGCCAAAACACAATAGAAATGCTGATGGTATAGTACAGTTCAAGAACTACAGCACAGGCCAGCCTACACTATAAATCATGAACTGCACTATACATTTAAACTGTACAATAATACAACAGTTAATAAGGCTATGGGTGTGGAGTGTAAGAGGGTGAGGGAATCACAAGCCCGAAGCTTTATTGAAAGACTGACACATATAAGGGGAGGATTAATAAATAGAAAGACATCCTTTACTATAGAATGTAGTCCAATCCGGTCTTTCAACTCTTCCACAATTGAAAAACGGATAGTGTTCCCAAGCCTTCGATCCTGGAATATCTTTGGTCTTTCGCCAATGAAGAAAGCAATCCCTCCCTCCAGCAGACCCTTCAACCACAATACAAGATCACAGCCAAAAGGCCGAGAAGCAACTACACTTGAGCTTAACAAAAATGGCTAAAACTTAGTGGAGGAAAGTGCAGTGCACCAAAACATAAGCTGACACAATCATGGAGAATGCGCCAGCATATATGCTCTTCTATCTATATTTTGCAAACATGCTCTTGTCCCCTCCAGCTGCTCTATGTAGATTTAACGTCTGGCAAGGTGCATAACCCACTGACAAGCAGGCACACTCCTGCATGAGTTTTCACTCTCACTAGCTGGATGATACACAATCATTTGCATGTGCTCCACCTCCGACACACCACCCACCCAACCACCCAGTCACCAGAGCCACCCACAAACCAACTGGCTCCGTGATTTAATTTGCACAGTGTAGTCATCCAGGCAGCATGTCCTTCTCAATGGAAGGATCTCTGGTTCCATGGAATCTTCCGCATTGGAATGCTGCGGAACAAAAAGGATTTAAATATTCAGCTTGCTAGCATTCAATGTACCTGCGGCTTGGCTCTAGCACATGGGTCTTCATCCTGTGGCCCTCCAGCTGCTGTGAAACTACACATCCCAGCATGCCCTGCCACAGTTTTGCTATAAGGTATGCTAAAACTGAGGCAGGGCATGCTGGGATGTGTAGTTCCACAGCAGCTGGAGGGTCGCAGGTTGAAGACCCATATTTTAGCATGCCTGTTCTATGATGCATGTTCCGTGATGTCACAATCAGCTTGGAATGGGGTGTCTAGCAGGCATTTGCTGACAGCCACTTGAGGGAGACACACATCAGGAGATGCAGCATATCGGAGGTCTTCGATGCCTTTCCAGCAAATGCACACCACCTGCTGCTGGTCTGGACACAAAACAATGCCCACAATCGAAGTCCCAAAATGCCCAACTACAGGATTCATGTAAGTAGTGAATTTAGGAATGAATTTAGAAGTAGGAAATTAAGTTAGTTCACAAGTACATTCAAATTCAGATCTAAAGTCTAGGTAGGCCTCACGTCCTGGCAGCCGCCAGCATTTAAAAATGCCTTGATTAGAGGTACGGAATTAAATGTAGATAAGAAGTAGACACAAAATAAGACTCCGCAGAGCAGTTATCAGGTGTTTTTATCAATTGTTGCATTTAAAAAATCAAGCAATTAGGGAACACAATGTTGCAACAATGTAACCCTATTTGCAAAATAGTACTAAATAAGTTTGTCGATGTAAGACATTTGCAAAGGCGCATCCAAAACACGCTGGAAAATGCTACTGAATCTGTTTTTGGAGGCTAGAATAGGAAATGTGCATCGGTCCTACAAGTACTGAAAGCTCTTCTCCCATCTCCCTTTTCTGAAAAGCCATTTAATATATGGTTCCCAGATAGGGGACATATCAGATATTGCCTTTCAAAAGCAGCAAATATCATACCACTTCTATTGCCATCAAAGATAAACATTGATTGTTTTCAGATATTGGATTGAAAAAGCAGTCTTTATTGACATAAAGAAGCAAAAAAACATACATAAACATTACACACATAAGTACTGTGTTGCAGCACAGCCAAAACACAATACAAATGCTGTCGGTATAGTACAGTTCAAGAACTACAGCACAGGTCAGCCTACACTATAAATCATGAACTGCACTATACATTTAAACAATACAATAGTTAATAAGGCTATGGGTGTGGAGTGTAAGAGGGTGACGGAATCACAAGCCCAAAGCTTTATTGAAAGACAGACACATATAAAGGGAGGATTAATAAATACAAAGATACCCTTTACTATAGAATGTAGTCCAATCCGGTCTTTCAACTCTACCACAACTGAAAAACGGATAGTGTTCCCAAGCCTTCCATCCTGGAATATCTTCAGTCTCTCGCCAATGAAGAAAACAATCCCTCCAGCAGACTCTTCAACCACAATACAATATCACAGCCAAAAGAGCGAGAAGCAACTACACTTGCGTTTAAACAAAATGGCTAAAACTTAGTGAAAGTGCAGTGCACCAAAACATAAGCTGACACAATCATGGAGAATGCGCCAGCATATATGCTCTTCTGTCTATATTTTCCAAACCTGCTCTTGTCCCCTCCAGTTGCTCCATGTAGATTTGACGTCTGGCAAGGTGCATAACTCACTGACAAGCAGGCACACTCCTGCATGAGTTTTCTCTCTCACTAGCTGGATGATACACATTCATTTGCATGTGCTCCACCTCCGACACACCGCCCACCCAACCACCCAGTCACCAGAGCCACCCACAAGCCAACTGGCTCCGTGATTTAATTTGCACAGTGCAGTCATCCAGGCAGCATGTCCTTCTCAATGGAATAATCTCTGGTTCCATGGAATCTTCCGCATTGGAATGCTGCGGAACAAAAAGGATTTAAACATTCAGCTTGCTAGCATTCAATGTACCTGCGGTTTGGTTCTAGCACATGGGTCTTCATCCTGTTGCCCTCCAGCTGCTGTGAAACTACACATCCCAGCATGCCCTGCTACAGTTTTGCTTTTAAGGTATGCTAAAACTGAGGCAGGGCATGCTGGGATATGTAGTTCCACAGCAGCTGGAGGGTCGCAGGTTGAAGACCCATGTTCTAGCATGCCTGTTCTATGATGCATGTTCCGTGATGTCACAATCAGCTTGGAATGGGGTGTCTAGCATGCATTTGCTGACAGCCACTTGAGGCAGACACACATCAGGAGATGCAGCATATCGGAGGTCTTCGATGCCTTTCCAGCAAATGCACACCACCAGCTGCTGGTCTGGACACAAAACAATGCCCACAATTGAAGGCTCAAAATGCCCAACTACAGGATTAATGTAAGTAGTGAATTTAGGAATGAATTTAGAAGTAGGAAATTAAGTTAGTTCACAAGTACATTCAAATTCAGATCTAAAGGCTAGGTAGGCCTCACGTCCTGGCAGCACCCAGCATTTAAAAATGCCTTGATTATAGGTAGGGAATTAAATGTAGATAAGAAGTAGACACAAAAGAAGACTCCACAGAGCAATTATCAGGTGTCTTTATCAATTTTTGCATTTAAAAAATCAAGCAATTAGGGAACACAATGTTGCGACAATGTAACCCTATTTGCAAAATAGTACTAAATAAGTTTGTCGATGTAAGACATTTGCAAAGGCGCAAACAAAACACGCTGGAAAATGCAACTGAATCTGTTTTTGGAGGTTAGAATAGATGCAGGATCAAGTAGCTCAATGGGTAGGGTGTTTGATTAGAATTTAACAGGTTATAGGTTTGAATCCTGGGTATGATAGTTTGAGGTGTTATTTAATAAAGTATGTTTATATATTAGTCACACATGGCTTACTTGTACAAATGGCATGTCACCAGTTAGTGCTGACTGCTGATATGCCATTTACACAAACATGCCATGTGTGACTGTATATGCATTTAAGGAGGGCACCCCTGCAAAACCACAAACCATTGAGTGTCAAGTATACTAGATATATCTTCATATCTCATGTGCTTTCTCTGAGACCAATCTTGTTATGCCCCTTCCCCACAAGGCATGCGCCTTTTGTCCATATTGCAAAAATGGGGGGGAGGGCATATAATTCTCTGTCACAGGGCACCAAAAAGTCTAGTTATGGCTCTGGTATGCATTATGTAATCTGGCAGACCATCTCTCCAACACTGGCTGGTTGGAATAGAAATCCGGTTATCTATGTGAGCAAATGACCATCAACGATTTACTCTCAAACACTAAAAAATGGACAAAAATGGTCCCCTAAACAAATTGGTTAAATTTTGGGTTTAACCAATTTGTGTAATGACCATTTTTGACCACTTTTCTAGTGTTTGGGAGCAGATGGTTAATTGACATTTGCTCCTATACATTACCAGATTTTCATTCCATCCATCCAGACTGGATAGATAGCCTGACAGATAATTGTGTAGTGTACGCCCAGGATAACTGTTAGTCATGCTTTATTTTATGGCGGCACATAAATGGGTGGACAGATCCAGGGCAAGCACTGCCCACTCATGCATAGTTGTCAACTGATGTGAAGTTCCAGGGGGCAATCTCAGTTATAAAGAGAAGTATCTGGAAATTGTCCCTAGTTAAAAAAAAAAAATTTGATCAACTCCATTTATTTAGTATGATATCCCAGGTGATAGGATGCCGGCAGTCAGAACAACATACTTTATTAAATAACACATCTCAAACTACCATACCCAGGATTCAAACCTATAACCTGTTGAATTCTAATCAAACACCCTACCTATTGAGCTATTTGATCCTGCATAAAAATTGTGAACATTATATGAAGCTATTGGTACTTTGCAAAAAAAAAGAATCAGCATTACAACGCAGCAGATCCATGCAGTTTGCAGCCACACACTACATGTATCTGCTCAGCCACAATGCTGATTATTTCTTCACAAAGTACAAGGTGAGCTCCAAACAGAATTCTCTAGCTTAGAATTATACCTTTCTTTGCCAAACCTAGAAGTCGGGCCCCCCACCCTGGGATCCCCCAGAGGGAGGCCTGCACCGTCATGCGGCAGGCTTGTCCGTTTTGGAAGCAGGCTGATGGGCAGCCCAGGATTGCTTCAGTCTGGGCTTGGCAGGTCTGGAAACATGAGCTTGCTTTGGGTATGCCTGACCTTGGGTACGCTTTACCTGGAGGATGAAAGGGCCAAGAAAAGTACTTTTAGCCTTCTGCGTGGTAGGAGTCATACTAGGTAGGCAAGCTGTTTTAGCAGTAGCCAGATCAGCTACAATCTTATTGAGGTCTTCTCCAAAAGGAGATTCAACTGAGGCAGCACAAGGGAACTCTCATCTGGGGACAACAACTGCAGGGAGAACACATATTTTCAGATGAACATGGTAGGGCAGAAGGCTGCCTAATACTGAAGCACCCCCAAACAACAAATCAAATGCAACTTACTTGACAGAGATGTGCCTGAGCAACGGCCCTCCCCAGCCCTATCCCAAATCATACTTATTTTGCATAGGAGATACCATGGTCATGAAGATTGTTCTCCCAGGGTTAGGTTCATTCATTGCATTCTGGGTATGCTGACCCCTGTGATTTCCCCAAATGTGGGAAACTCGACTGCATTATTTGTGGTAGTGGGGGACTGTGTTTGTGCTTTCCTCTGGTCAGCTCTGGTAAAATTCAGATTTCTTTGTCTCAGATCTTCCTCTAGCCTTGTTCTTCTTTCGAGAGTTCCCTTGTGCTGCCTCAGTTGGATCTCCTTCACTTGACAGGGGGGTGCCCGAGCAGCGACCCTCCCCAGCTCTAGCCCAACTCCTACTTACCTGCCAGGTGAGATACTATGATCATGAAGTTGCTTCTCCCAGGGCAAGGCTCACCCATTGCACTCTGGGTGTGCTGCCCCTGCGATTTCCCCAAATGTGGGAAACTTGACTGCATAATTTGAGTTTTCCCTGGTCGGCTCTCATGTAATTCAGATCTCTTTGTCTCAGGTCTCTCTCCAGCCTAGTTTGCTGTCTGGTTCCACTTCTTTTTTCTTGAGCCCCTCCCTTCTATACCCTTGTGCACTATCCTGACTTCTCCTCCCGTCTGCTTACTTTGTGCCTCCCAATGCACAATGCAAACTACGGGTAGTGCTGCAGGGCCCACACCCTTTTACTTGCTTTACAGAGCAGCTCTGGAGCTGTTACAGTGCCCAGCTGCTGCAAGAAATCAGCTTGAATGCTTCAGGGGCTGGGGAATGGCCAACATGAGCCCCACACCGAAGGAGGGTGGGGGTGCTTAATGCGAACTAGGGGTCATCCAAGCACCACAAAAGGCCTCCATGCCCTGCACGCTCCTTTTCTCTTTTCATATGCAGACGAGGGTTGAAGCCAACTTTGACCCACTGCTTGGATGACATCACCATATTCAAATCCATCTGCTGCAGGCCATCCCCCAGGAATGCTTGCACTAGTTGTTGCATTTGGTTTGTTGTTTGGGGGTGCTTCAGTATTAGGCAGCCTTCTGCCACCCCATGTTCATCTGAAAATATGTGTTCTCCCTGCAGTTGTTGTCCCCAGATGAGAGTTCCCTTGTGCTGCCTCAGTTGAATCTCCTTTACTTGACAGAGATGTGCCTGAGCAGCGGCCCTCCCCAGCCCTATCCCAAATCATACTTATTTTGCATAGGAGATACTATTGTCATGAAGATTGTTTTCCCAGGGTGAGGTTCATTCATTGCATTCTGGGTATGCTGACCCCTGTGATTTCCCCAAATGTGGGAAACTCGACTGCATTATTTGTGGTAGTGGTGGACTGTGTTTGTGCTTTCCTCTGGTCAGCTCTGGTAAAGTCAGATTTCTTTGTCTCAGATCTTCCTCTAGCCTTGTTCTTCTTTTGAGAGTTCCCTTGTGCTGCCTCAGTTGGATCTCCTTCACTTGAAAGGTAGTGCCCGAGCAGCGACCCTCCCCAGCTCTAGCCCAACTCCTACTAACCTGCCAGGTGAGATACTATGATCATGACGGTGCTTCTCCCAGGGCAAGGCTCACCCATTGCACTCTGGGTGTGCTGCCCCTTGCGATTTCCCCAAATGTGGGAAACTTGACTGCATAATTTGTGTTTCCCCTGGACGGCTCTCGTATAATTCAGATCTCTTTGTCTCAGGTCTCTCTCCAGCCTAGTATGCTGTCTGTTTCCACTTCTCTTTTCTTGAGCCCCTCCCTTCTATAACCTTGTGCACTATCCTGACTTCTCCTCCCGTCTGCTTACTTTGTGCCTTCCAATGCACAATGCAAACTACAGGTAGTGCTGCAGGGCCCACACCCTTTTACTTGCCTTACAGAGCAGCTCTGGAGCTGTTACAGTACCCAGCTGCTGCAAGAAATCAGCTTGAATGCTTCAGGGGCTGGGGCATGGCCAACATGAGCCCCACACCGAAGGAGGGTGGGGGTGTTTAATGCGAACTAGGGGTCATCCAAGCGTCGCAAAAGGCCGCCATGCCCTGCATATCCCTTTTCTCTTTTCATAAGCAGACGAGGGTTGAAGCCAACTTTGACCCACTGCTTGGATGACATCACTTGCTGCCTTTCCAATGAAGCAAGTTTAATTTAGTAATAGGTGAAAAACCATCCCTACAAAGGTGTTAATCAGATACTTGGCTTTGTGGACACTTTTCAGAGAACAAATTAGTTAGCATAAAAATAAAGCCAGAAAATGAAGAGCTGTTTAATCACTCAATTGGATTTTTCTGCAAGCGTATTTCTTTTTCTCTGCAACCCACTGCTAAGTTGTGCTTCCTAGCTGTTCTTTTATAAAATCACTTAATCAAATCTAACTCTGATTACATCAGAGTAGGCCAGGTACCCTACACCATAAGAGGGGGTTTGAAATTTTGACTTGTCTACTTAAAGATCACCAAAATCTGATGACATGGTCAATAACATCCCTGGGTGGGATTGAACCACCAACCCTTTGGTTAAAAACCAAACACACTAACCGATTGCACCACCGAGACACTTTGCAAAAGTACATACTGACAAAGGCTAATAAGCATTCATCTAGAACGTTTCCTAGAAAACTTTAAAAAGTCAATAATCTGGAGAGTTTTTGTAAGATGTTTCTTCCATCAACCAATGAAGAAACGCATTGGTACTTTCCCATGATGAGTGAGTGCTTCAGGATCTCTTGCACTTACATGTGCAGCAGAGTACTGCAATGGAAGCATGCTGGGCCCCTTAACCCAGAGGTAGGCAGATTGAAACTATCCTCTGCTATATGCATTTTTTTTTTGTTAATTAAAGTAATCCAAAATTGGGATTGATATTTTTGCTCTTTTATTTTTACTTAAAGTACAATAGCTTTTACCATTTTAATTTGTTTTAATAGTATATTGACAGTATTGTTTTCTTTCAAAAATCCACTTAATTTTCTTTACCCTATTATTAAAATGGTAATTGACAAAAACAAACTACATTGTCACCAGAAGAGCAATACAAAATGTACAAGTGATATATTAAAATCATCTTTCCAGCTTGAATTTCAATGATGCATTGGGGCAACGATTTTGTGAGAAACATCTTCACCCTTAAATAAAGATTTTCTTAATTCCTTACCTGTGTGCTAATTAGATATCACCTTGTTTTCACATTAAACAGACTTCCACATGAGAAAGCAGCAAGGATGCAGTGGCGTTAATGTTTCCTGGTGTCAACCTGTATTATTTCAGGAGATATTGAAATGAGGATGCATCTTGCTGCCTTTCCAATGAAGCAAGTTTAATTTAGTAATAGGTGAAAAACCATCCCTACAAAGATGTTAATCAGATACTTGGCTTTGTGGACACTTTTCAGAGAACAAATTTGTTAGCATAAAAATAAAGCCAGAAAATGAAGAGCTGTTTAATCACTCAATTGGATTTTTTTGCCAGCATATTTCTTTTTCTCTGCAAACCACTGCTAAATTGTGCTTCCTAGCTGTTTTTATAAAATCACTGAATCAAATCTAACTCTGATTACATCAGAGAAGGCCAGGTACCCTACACCATAACAGGGGTTTTTGAAATTTTGACTTGTCTACTTAAAGATCACCAAAATCTGATAACAAGGTCAATTACATCCCTGGGTGGGATTGAACCACCAACCTTTTGGTTAATAGCCGTACACACTAACTGATTGCGCCACAGCGACACTTTGCAAAAGTATATACTGACAAAGGCTAATAAGCATTCATCTAGAACGTTTCCTTGAAAAACTTTAAATCGTCAATAATCTGGAGAGTTTTTGTAAGATGTTTCTTCCATCAACCAATGAAGAAACACATTGGTACTTTCCCATGATGAGTGAGTGCTTCAGGATCTCTTGCAATTACATGTGCAGCAGAGTACTGTAATGGAAGCATGCTGGGTCCATAGCACAGAGGTAGGCAGATTGAAACTATCTTCTGCTATATGCGTGTTTTTTTTTTTGTTAATTAAAGTAATCCAAAACTGGGATTGATATTTTTGCTCTTTTATTTTTACTTAAAGTACAATAACTTTTACCATTTTCATTTGTTTTAATAGTATATTGACAGTATTGTTTTCTTTCAAAAATCCACTTAATTTTCTTTACCCGATTATTAAAATGGTAATTGACAAAAACAAACTACATTGTCACCAGAAGAGCAATACAAAATGTACAAGTGATATATTAAAATCATCTTTCCAGCTTGAATTTCAATGATGCATTGGGGCAACGATTTTGTGAGAAACATCTTCACCCTTAAATAAAGATTTTCTTAATTCCTTACCTGTGTGCTAATTAGATATCACCTTGTTTTCACATTAAACAGACTTCCACATGAGAAAGCACAAAGGATGCAGTGGCGTTAATGTTTCCTGGTGTCAACCTGTATTATTTCAGTAGATATTGAAATGAGGATGCATCTTGCTGCCTTTCCAATGAAGCAAGTTTAAT
The DNA here is from genome assembly GCF_028390025.1 of Pseudophryne corroboree. Taxonomy (NCBI): domain Eukaryota; kingdom Metazoa; phylum Chordata; class Amphibia; order Anura; family Myobatrachidae; genus Pseudophryne; species Pseudophryne corroboree. The sequence continues at coordinate 31,209 of NW_026968025.1, read as the reverse complement.
TTAGTAATAGGTTAAAAACCATCCCTACAAAGGTGTTAATCAGAAACTTGGCTTTGTGGACACTTTTCAGAGAACAAATTTGTTAGCATAAAAATAAAGCCAGAAAATGAAGAGCTGTTTAATCACTCAATTGGATTTTTTTGCCAGCATATTTCTTTTTCTCTGCAACCCACTGCTAAATTGTGCTTCCTAGCTGTTTTTATAAAATCACTGAATCAAATCTAACTCTGATTACATCAGAGAAGGCCAGGTACCCTACACCATAAGAGGGGGTTTGAAATTTTGACTTGTCTACATAAAGATCACCAAAATCTGATAACAAGGTCAATTACGTCCCTGGGTGGGATTGAACCACCAACCTTTTGGTTAATAGCCTTACACAGTAACTGATTGCGCCACAGCAACACTTTTTAAAAGTCCATACTGACAAAGGCTAATAAGCATTCATCTAGAACGATTCCTAGAAACATTTTAAAAAGTCAATAATGTGGAGAGTTTTTGTAAGATGTTTCTTCCATCAACCAATGAAGAAACACATTGGTACTTTCCCATGATGAGTGAGTGCTTCAGGATCTCTTGCACTTACATGTGCAGCAGAGTACTGTAATGGAAGCATGCTGGGTCCATAACCCAGAGGTAGGCAGATTGAAACTATCCTTTGCTATATGCATTTTTTTTTTGTTCATTAAAGTAATCCAAAACTGGGATTGATATTTTAGCTTTTATTTTTACTTAAAGTACAATAACTTTTACCATTTTAATTTGTTTTAGTGCAAATGGCATATCAGCAGTCAGCACTAACTGGTGACATGCCATTTGTACAAGTAAGCAATGTGTGACTAATATATAAACATGCTTTATTAAATAACATCTCAAACTATCATACCCAGGATTCAAACCTATAACCTGTTGAATTCTAATCAAACACCCTACCCATGGAGCTACTTGATCCTGCATCTATTCTAACCTCCAAAAACAGATTCAGTTGCATTTTCCAGCGTGTTTTGTTTGCGCCTTTGCAAATGTCTTACATCGACAAACTTATTTAGTACTATTTTGCAAATAGGGTTACATTGTCGCAACATTGTGTTCCCTAATTGCTTGATTTTTTAAATGCAACAATTGATAAAGACACCTGATAATTGCTCTGTGGAGTCTTATTTTGTGTTTTGTGTTTAGTCTTTAGATCTGAATTTGAATGTACTTGTGAACTAACTTAATTTCCTACTTCTAAATTCATTCCTAAATTCACTACTTACATGAATCCTGTAGTTGGGCATTTTGGGACTTCGATTGTGGGCATTGTTTTGTGTCCAGACCAGCAGCAGGTGGTGTGCATTTGCTGGAAAGGCATCGAAGACCTCCGATATGCTGCATCTCCTGATGTGTGTCTCCCTCAAGTGGCTGTCAGCAAATGCCTGCTAGACACCCCATTCCAAGCTGATTGTGACATCATGGAACATGCATCATAGAACAGGCATGCTAAAACATTGGTCTTCAACCTGCGACCCTCCAGCTGCTGTGGAACTACACATCCCAGCATGCCCTGCCTCAGTTTTAGCATACCTTAATAGCAAAACTGTGGCAGGGCATGCTGGGATGTGTAGTTTCACAGCAGCTGGAGGGCCACAGGATGAAGACCCATGTGCTAGAGCCAAGCCGCAGGTACATTGAATGCTAGCAAGCTGAATATTTAAATCCTTTTTGTTCCGCAGCATTCCAATGCGGAAGATTCCATGGAACCAGAGATCCTTCCATTGAGAAGGACATGCTGCCTGGATGACTACACTGTGCAAATTAAATCACGGAGCCAGTTGGCTTGTGGGTGGCTCTGGTGACTGGGTGGTTGGGTGGGTGGTGTGTCGGAAGTGGAGCGCATGCAAATGATTGTGTATCATCCAGCTAGTGAGAGAGAAAACTCATGCAGGAGTGTGCCTGCTTGTCAGTGGGTTATGCACCTTGCCAGACGTTAAATCTACATAGAGCAGCTGGAGGGGACAAGAGCAGGTTTGCAAAATATAGATAGAAGAGCATATATGCTGGCGCATTCTCCATGATTGTGTCAGCTTATGTTTTGGTGCACTGCACTTTCCTCCACTAAGTTTTAGCCATTTTTGTTAAGCTCAAGTGTAGTTGCTTCTCGGCCTTTTGGCTGTGATCTTGTATCGTGGTTGAAGGGTCTGCTGGAGGGAGGGATTGTTTTCTTCATTGGCGAAAAACCAAAGATATTCCAGGATGGAAGGCTTGGGAACACTATCTGTTTTTCAGTTGTGGAAGAGCACAGAGGTCGGATTGGACTACATTCTATAGTAAAGGATATCTTTCTATTTATTGACCCTCCCCTTATATGTGTCTGTGTTACAATAAAGCTTCGGTTTTGTGAATCCCTCACCCTCTTACACTCCACACCCATAGCCTTATTAACTGTTGTATTATTGTATAGTTTAAATGTATAGTGCAGTTCATGATTTATAGTGTAGACTGGCCTGTGCTGTAGTTCTTGAACTGTACTATACCGTCAGCATTTGTATTGTGTTTTGGCTGTGCTGCAACACTGTATTTATGTGTGCAATGTTTATGTATGTTTTTTTTTATGTCAATAAAGACTGCTTTTTCAAGCCAATATCTGAAAACAATCAATGTTTATCTTTGATGGCAATAAAAGTGGTATGATATTTGATGCTTTTGAAATCCAATATCTGATATGTCCCCTATCTGGGAACCATATATTAAATGGCTTTTCAGAAAAGGGAGATGGTAGAAGAGCTTTCAGTACTTGTAGGACCGATGCACATAAAGAAGCAAAAAAACATACATAAACATTACACACATAAGTACCGCGTTGCGGCACAGCCAAAACACAATAGAAATGCTGATGGTATAGTACAGTTCAAGAACTACAGCACAGGCCAGCCTACACTATAAATCATGAACTGCACTATACATTTAAACTGTACAATAATACAACAGTTAATAAGGCTATGGGTGTGGAGTGTAAGAGGGTGAGGGAATCACAAGCCCGAAGCTTTATTGAAAGACTGACACATATAAAGGGAGGATTAATAAATAGAAAGACATCCTTTACTATAGAATGTAGTCCAATCCGGTCTTTCAACTCTTCCACAATTGAAAAACGGATAGTGTTCCCAAGCCTTCCATCCTGGAATATCTTTGGTCTTTCGCCAATGAAGAAAGCAATCCCTCCCTCCAGCAGACCCTTCAACCACAATACAAGATCACAGCCAAAAGGCCGAGAAGCAACTACACTTGAGCTTAACAAAAATGGCTAAAACTTAGTGGAGGAAAGTGCAGTGCACCAAAACATAAGCTGACACAATCATGGAGAATGCGCCAGCATATATGCTCTTCTATCTATATTTTGCAAACATGCTCTTGTCCCCTCCAGCTGCTCTATGTAGATTTAACGTCTGGCAAGGTGCATAACCCACTGACAAGCAGGCACACTCCTGCATGAGTTTTCACTCTCACTAGCTGGATGATACACAATCATTTGCATGTGCTCCACCTCCGACACACCACCCACCCAACCACCCAGTCACCAGAGCCACCCACAAACCAACTGGCTCCGTGATTTAATTTGCACAGTGTAGTCATCCAGGCAGCATGTCCTTCTCAATGGAAGGATCTCTGGTTCCATGGAATCTTCCGCATTGGAATGCTGCGGAACAAAAAGGATTTAAATATTCAGCTTGCTAGCATTCAATGTACCTGCGGCTTGGCTCTAGCACATGGGTCTTCATCCTGTGGCCCTCCAGCTGCTGTGAAACTACACATCCCAGCACGCCCTGCCACAGTTTTGCTATAAGGTATGCTAAAACTGAGGCAGGGCATGCTGGGATGTGTAATTCTACAGCAGCTGGAGGGTCGCAGGTTGAAGACCCATGTTTTAGCATGCCTGTTCTATGATGCATGTTCCGTGATGTCACAATCAGCTTGGAATGGGGTGTCTAGCTGGCATTTGCTGACAGCCACTTGAGGGAGACACACATCAGGAGATGCAGCATATCGGAGGTCTTCGATGCCTTTCCAGCAAATGCACACCACCTGCTGCTGGTCTGGACACAAAACAATGCCCACAATCGAAGTCCCAAAATGCCCAACTACAGGATTCATGTAAGTAGTGAATTTAGGAATGAATTTAGAAGTAGGAAATTAAGTTAGTTCACAAGTACATTCAAATTCAGATCTAAAGTCTAGGTAGGCCTCACGTCCTGGCAGCCGCCAGCATTTAAAAATGCCTTGATTAGAGGTACGGAATTAAATGTAGATAAGAAGTAGACACAAAATAAGACTCCGCAGAGCAGTTATCAGGTGTTTTTATCAATTGTTGCATTTAAAAAATCAAGCAATTAGGGAACACAATGTTGCAACAATGTAACCCTATTTGCAAAATAGTACTAAATAAGTTTGTCGATGTAAGACATTTGCAAAGGCGCATCCAAAACACGCTGGAAAATGCAACTGAATCTGTTTTTGGAGGCTAGAATAGGAAATGTGCATCGGTCCTACAAGTACTGAAAGCTCTTCTCCCATCTCCCTTTTCTGAAAAGCCATTTAATATATGGTTCCCAGATAGGGGACATATCAGATATTGCCTTTCAAAAGCAGCAAATATCATACCACTTCTATTGCCATCAAAGATAAACATTGATTGTTTTCAGATATTGGATTGAAAAAGCAGTCTTTATTGACATAAAGAAGCAAAAAAACATATATAAACATTACACACATAAGTACTGTGTTGCAGCACAGCCAAATCACAATACAAATGCTGTCGGTATAGTACAGTTCAAGAACTACAGTACAGGTCAGCCTACACTATAAATCATGAACTGCACTATACATTTAAACAATACAATAGTTAATAAGGCTATGGGTGTGGAGTGTAAGAGGGTGACGGAATCACAAGCCCAAAGCTTTATTGAAAGACAGACACATATAAAGGGAGGATTAATAAATACAAAGATACCCTTTACTATAGAATGTAGTCCAATCCGGTCTTTCAACTCTTCCACAACTGAAAAACGGATAGTGTTCCCAAGCCTTCCATCCTGGAATATCTTCAGTCTCTCGCCAATGAAGAAAACAATCCCTCCAGCAGACTCTTCAACCACAATACAATATCACAGCCAAAAGAGCGAGAAGCAACTACACTTGCGTTTAAACAAAATGGCTAAAACTTAGTGGAGGAAAGTGCAGTGCACCAAAACATAAGCTGACACAATCATGGAGAATGCGCCAGCATATATGCTCTTCTGTCTATATTTTCCAAACCTGCTCTTGTCCCCTCCAGTTGCTCCATGTAGATTTGACGTCTGGCAAGGTGCATAACTCACTGACAAGCAGGCACACTCCTGCATGAGTTTTCTCTCTCACTAGCTGGATGATACACATTCATTTGCATGTGCTCCACCTCCGACACACCGCCCACCCAACCACCCAGTCACCAGAGCCACCCACAAGCCAACTGGCTCCGTGATTTAATTTGCACAGTGCAGTCATCCAGGCAGCATGTCCTTCTCAATGGAATAATCTCTGGTTCCATGGAATCTTCCGCATTGGAATGCTGCGGAACAAAAAGGATTTAAACATTCAGCTTGCTAGCATTCAATGTACCTGCGGTTTGGTTCTAGCACATGGGTCTTCATCCTGTGGCCCTCCAGCTGCTGTGAAACTACACATCCCAGCATGCCCTGCCACAGTTTTGCTATTAAGGTATGCTAAAACTGAGGCAGGGCATGCTGGGATATGTAGTTCCACAGCAGCTGGAGGGTCGCAGGTTGAAGACCCATGTTCTAGCATGCCTGTTCTATGATGCATGTTCCGTGATGTCACAATCAGCTTGGAATGGGGTGTCTAGCATGCATATGCTGACAGCCACTTGAGGCAGACACACATCAGGAGATGCAGCATATCGGAGGTCTTCGATGCCTTTCCAGCAAATGCACACCACCAGCTGCTGGTCTGGACACAAAACAATGCCCACAATTGAAGGCTCAAAATGCCCAACTACAGGATTAATGTAAGTAGTGAATTTAGGAATGAATTTAGAAGTAGGAAATTAAGTTAGTTCACAAGTACATTCAAATTCAGATCTAAAGACTAGGTAGGCCTCACGTCCTGGCAGCACCCAGCATTTAAAAATGCCTTGATTATAGGTAGGGAATTAAATGTAGATAAGAAGTAGACACAAAAGAAGACTCCACAGAGCAATTATCAGGTGTCTTTATCAATTTTTGCATTTAAAAAATCAAGCAATTAGGGAACACAATGTTGCGACAATGTAACCCTATTTGCAAAATAGTACTAAATAAGTTTGTCGATGTAAGACATTTGCAAAGGCGCAAACAAAACACGCTGGAAAATGCAACTGAATCTGTTATTGGAGGTTAGAATAGATGCAGGATCAAGTAGCTCAATGGGTAGGGTGTTTGATTAGAATTTAACAGGTTATAGGTTTGAATCCTGGGTATGATAGTTTGAGGTGTTATTTAATAAAGTATGTTTATATATTAGTCACACATGGCTTACTTGTACAAATGGCATGTCACCAGTTAGTGCTGACTGCTGATATGCCATTTACACAAACATGCCATGTGTGACTGTATATGCATTTAAGGAGGGCACCCCTGCAATACCACAAACCATTGAGTGTCAAGTATACTAGATATATCTTCATATCTCATGTGCTTTCTCTGAGACCAATCTTGTTATGCCCCTTCCCCACAAGGCATGCGCCTTTTGTCCATATTGCAAAAATGGGGGGGAGGGCATATAATTCTCTGTCACAGGGCACCAAAAAGTCTAGTTATGGCTCTGGTATGCATTATGTAATCTGGCAGACCATCTCTCCAACACTGGCTGGTTGGAATAGAAATCCGGTTATCTATGTGAGCAAATGACCATCAACGATTTACTCTCAAACACTAAAAAATGGACAAAAATGGTCCCCTAAACAAATTGGTTAAATTTTGGGTTTAACCAATTTGTGTAATGACCATTTTTGACCACTTTTCTAGTGTTTGGGAGCAAATGGTTAATTGACATTTGCTCCTATACATTACCAGATTTTCATTCCATCCATCCAGACTGGATAGATAGCCTGACAGATAATTGTGTAGTGTACGCCCAGGATAACTGTTAGTCATGCTTTATTTTATGGCGGCACATAAATGGGTGGACAGATCCAGGGCAAGCACTGCCCACTCATGCATAGTTGTCAACTGATGTGAAGTTCCAGGGGGCAATCTCAGTTATAAAGAGAAGTATCTGGAAATTGTCCCTAGTTAAAAAAAAAAAATTTGATCAACTCCATTTATTTAGTATGATATCCCAGGTGATAGGATGCCGGCAGTCAGAACAACATACTTTATTAAATAACACATCTCAAACTACCATACCCAGGATTCAAACCTATAATCTGTTGAATTCTAATCAAACACCCTACCTATTGAGCTATTTGATCCTGCATAAAAATTGTGAACATTATATGAAGCTATTGGTACTTTGCAAAAAAAAAGAATCAGCATTACAACGCAGCAGATCCATGCAGTTTGCAGCCACACACTACATGTATCTGCTCAGCCACAATGCTGATTATTTCTTCACAAAGTACAAGGTGAGCTCCAAACAGAATTCTCTAGCTTAGAATTATACCTTTCTTTGCCAAACCTAGAAGTCGGGCCCCCCACCCTGGGATCCCCCAGAGGGAGGCCTGCACCGTCATGCGGCAGGCTTGTCCGTTTTGGAAGCAGGCTGATGGGCAGCCCAGGATTGCTTCAGTCTGGGCTTGGCAGGTCTGGAAACATGAGCTTGCTTTGGGTATGCCTGACCTTGGGTACGCTTTACCTGGAGGATGAAAGGGCCAAGAAAAGTACTTTTAGCCTTCTGCGTGGTAGGAGTCATACTAGGTAGGCAAGCTGTTTTAGCAGTAGCCAGATCAGCTACAATCTTATTGAGGTCTTCTCCAAAAGGAGATTCAACTGAGGCAGCACAAGGGAACTCTCATCTGGGGACAACAACTGCAGGGAGAACACATATTTTCAGATGAACATGGTAGGGCAGAAGGCTGCCTAATACTGAAGCACCCCCAAACAACAAATCAAATGCAACTTACTTGACAGAGATGTGCCTGAGCAACGGCCCTCCCCAGCCCTATCCCAAATCATACTTATTTTGCATAGGAGATACCATGGTCATGAAGATTGTTCTCCCAGGGTGAGGTTCATTCATTGCATTCTGGGTATGCTGACCCCTGTGATTTCCCCAAATGTGGGAAACTCGACTGCATTATTTGTGGTAGTGGGGGACTGTGTTTGTGCTTTCCTCTGGTCAGCTCTGGTAAAAGTCAGATTTCTTTGTCTCAGATCTTCCTCTAGCCTTGTTCTTCTTTCGAGAGTTCCCTTGTGCTGCCTCAGTTGGATCTCCTTCACTTGACAGGGGGGTGCCCGAGCAGCGACCCTCCCCAGCTCTAGCCCAACTCCTACTTACCTGCCAGGTGAGATACTATGATCATGAAGGTGCTTCTCCCAGGGCAAGGCTCACCCATTGCACTCTGGGTGTGCTGCCCCTGCGATTTCCCCAAATGTGGGAAACTTGACTGCATAATTTGAGTTTTCCCTGGTCGGCTCTCATGTAATTCAGATCTCTTTGTCTCAGGTCTCTCTCCAGCCTAGTTTGCTGTCTGGTTCCACTTCTTTTTTCTTGAGCCCCTCCCTTCTATACCCTTGTGCACTATCCTGACTTCTCCTCCCGTCTGCTTACTTTGTGCCTCCCAATGCACAATGCAAACTACGGGTAGTGCTGCAGGGCCCACACCCTTTTACTTGCTTTACAGAGCAGCTCTGGAGCTGTTACAGTGCCCAGCTGCAGCAAGAAATCAGCTTGAATGCTTCAGGGGCTGGGGAATGGCCAACATGAGCCCCACACCGAAGGAGGGTGGGGGTGCTTAATGCGAACTAGGGGTCATCCAAGCACCACAAAAGGCCTCCATGCCCTGCACGCTCCTTTTCTCTTTTCATATGCAGACGAGGGTTGAAGCCAACTTTGACCCACTGCTTGGATGACATCACCATATTCAAATCCATCTGCTGCAGGCCATCCCCCAGGAATGCTTGCACTAGTTGTTGCATTTGGTTTGTTGTTTGGGGGTGCTTCAGTATTAGGCAGCCTTCTGCCACCCCATGTTCATCTGAAAATATGTGTTCTCCCTGCAGTTGTTGTCCCCAGATGAGAGTTCCCTTGTGCTGCCTCAGTTGAATCTCCTTTACTTGACAGAGATGTGCCTGAGCAGCGGCCCTCCCCAGCCCTATCCCAAATCATACTTATTTTGCATAGGAGATACTATTGTCATGAAGATTGTTCTCCCAGGGTGAGGTTCATTCATTGCATTCTGGGTATGCTGACCCCTGTGATTTCCCCAAATGTGGGAAACTCGACTGCATTATTTGTGGTAGTGGTGGACTGTGTTTGTGCTTTCCTCTGGTCAGCTCTGGTAAAAGTCAGATTTCTTTGTCTCAGATCTTCCTCTAGCCTTGTTCTTCTTTTGAGAGTTCCCTTGTGCTGCCTCAGTTGGATCTCCTTCACTTGAAAGGTAGTGCCCGAGCAGCGACCCTCCCCAGCTCTAGCCCAACTCCTACTAACCTGCCAGGTGAGATACTATGATCATGAAGGTGCTTCTCCCAGGGCAAGGCTCACCCATTGCACTCTGGGAGTGCTGTCCCTTGCGATTTCCCCAAATGTGGGAAACTTGACTGCATAATTTGTGTTTCCCCTGGACGGCTCTCGTATAATTCAGATCTCTTTGTCTCAGGTCTCTCTCCAGCCTAGTATGCTGTCTGTTTCCACTTCTCTTTTCTTGAGCCCCTCCCTTCTATAACCTTGTGAACTATCCTGACTTCTCCTCCCGTCTGCTTACTTCGTGCCTTCCAATGCACAATGCAAACTACAGGTAGTGCTGCAGGGCCCACACCCTTTTACTTGCCTTACAGAGCAGCTCTGGAGCTGTTACAGTACCCAGCTGCTGCAAGAAATCAGCTTGAATGCTTCAGGGGCTGGGGCATGGCCAACATGAGCCCCACACCGAAGGAGGGTGGGGGTGTTTAATGCGAACTAGGGGTCATCCAAGCGTCGCAAAAGGCCGCCATGCCCTGCATATCCCTTTTCTCTTTTCATAAGCAGACGAGGGTTGAAGCCAACTTTGACCCACTGCTTGGATGACATCACTTGCTGCCTTTCCAATGAAGCAAGTTTAATTTAGTAATAGGTGAAAAACCATCCCTACAAAGGTGTTAATCAGATACTTGGCTTTGTGGACACTTTTCAGAGAACAAATTTGTTAGCATAAAAATAAAGCCAGAAAATGAAGAGCTGTTTAATCACTCAATTGGATTTTTCTGCAAGCGTATTTCTTTTTCTCTGCAACCCACTGCTAAGTTGTGCTTCCTAGCTGTTCTTTTATAAAATCACTTAATCAAATCTAACTCTGATTACATCAGAGAAGGCCAGGTACCCTACACCATAAGAGGGGGTTTGAAATTTTGACTTGTCTACTTAAAGATCACCAAAATCTGATAACAAGGTAAATTACGTCCCTGGGTAGGATTGAACCACCAACCTTTTGGTTAATAACCGAACACGCTAACTGATTGCGCCACAGAGACACATTGCAAAAGTATATACTGACAAAGGCTAATAAGCATTCATCTAGAACGTTTCCTAGAAAAACTTTAAAAAGTCAATAATCTGGAGAGTTTTTGTAAGATGTTTCTTCCATCAACCAATGAAGAAACACATTGGTACTTTCCCATGATGAGTGAGTGCTTCAGGATCTCTTGCACTTACATGTGCAGCAGAGTACTGCAATGGAAGCATGCTGGGCCCATAACCCAGAGGTAGGCAGATTGAAACTATCCTCTGCTATATGCATTTTTTTTTGTTAATTAAAGTAATCCAAAACTGGGATTGATATTTTTGCTCTTTTATTTTTACTTAAAGTACAATAACTTTTATTATTTTAATTTGTTTTAATAGTATATTGACAGTATTGTTTTCTTTCAAAAATCCACTTAATTTTCTTTACCCTATTATTCAAATGGTAATTGACAAAAACAAACTACATTGTCACCAGAAGAGCAATACAAAATGTACAAGTGATATATTAAAATCATCTTTCCAGCTTGAATTTCAATGATGCATTGGGGCAACGATTTTGTGAGAAACCTCTTCACCCTTAAATAAAGATTTTCTTAATTCCTTACCTGTGTGCTAATTAGATATCACCTTGTTTTCACATTAAACAGACTTCCACATGAGAAAGCAGCAAGGATGCAGTGGCGTTAATGTTTCCTGGTGTCAACCTGTATTATTTCAGTAGATATTGAAATGAGGATGCATCTTGCTGCCTTTCCAATGAAGCATGTTTAATTTAGTAATAGGTGAAAAACCATCCCTACAAAGGTGTTAATCAGATACTTGGCTTTGTGGACTCTTTTCAGAGAACAAATTTGTTAGCATAAAAATAAAGCCAGAAAATGAAGAGCTGTTTAATCACTCAATTGGATTTTTCTGCCAGCATATTTCTTTTTCTCTGCAACCCACTGCTAAATTGTGCTTCCTAGCTGTTTTTTTTATAAAATCACTTAATCAAATCTAACTCTGATTACATCAGAGTAGGCCAGGTACCCTACACCATAAGAGAGGGTTTGAAATTTTGACTTGTCTACTTAAATATCACCAAAATCTGATCACAAGGTCAATTACGTCCCTGGGTGGGATTGAACCACCAACTTTTTGGTTAATAGCCGTACACACTAACTGATTGCGCTACAGCGACACTTTGCAAAAGTACATACTGACAAAGGCTAATAAGCATTCATCTAGAACGTTTCCTAGAAAAACTTTAAATAGTCAATAATCTGGAGAGTTTTTGTAAGATGTTTCTTCCATCAACCAATGAAGAAACACATTGGTACTTTCCCATGATGAGTGAGTGCTTCAGGATCTCTTGCACTTACATGTGCAGCAGAGTACTGTAATGGAAGCATGCTGGGTCCATAACCCAGAGGTAGGCAGATTGAAATTATCCTCTGCTATATGCATTTTTTTTTGTTAATTAAAGTAATCCAAAACTGGGATTGATATTTTTGCTCTTTTTATTTTACTTAAAGTACAATAACTTTTACCTTTTTAATTTGTTTTAATAGTATATAGACAGTATTGTTTTCTTTCAAAAATCCACTTAATTTTCTTTACCCGATTATTAAAATGGTAATTGACAAAAACAAACTACATTGTCACCAGAAGAGCAATACAAAATGTACAAGTGATATATTAAAATCATCTTTCCAGCTTGAATTTCAATGATGCATTGGGGCAACGATTTTGTGAGAAACATCTTACCATTAAATAAAGAATTTCTTAATTCCTTACCTGTGTGCTAATTAGATATCACCTTGTTTTCACATTAAACAGACTTCCACATGAGAAAGCAGCAAGGATGCAGTGGCGTTAATGTTTCCTGGTGTCAACCTGTATTATTTCAGTAGATCTTGAAATGAGGATGCATCTTGCTGCCTTTCCAATGAAGCATTTTTAATTTAGTAATAGGTGAAAAACCATCCCTACAAAGGTGTTAATCAGATACTTGTCTTTGTGGACTCTTTTCAGAGAACAAATTTGTTAGCATAAAAATAAAGTCAGAAAATGAAGAGCTGTTTAATCACTCAATTGGATTTTTCTGCCAGCATATTTCTTTTTCTCTGCAACCCACTGCTAAATTGTGCTTCCTAGCTGTTTTTTTTATAAAATCACTTAATCAAATCTAACTCTGATTACATCAGAGTAGGCCAGGTACCCTACACCATAAGAGAGGGTTTGAAATTTTGACTTGTCTACTTAAATATCACCAAAATCTGATCACAAGGTCAATTACGTCCCTGGGTGGGATTGAACCACCAACTTTTTGGTTAATAGCCGTACACACTAACTGATTGCGCTACAGCGACACTTTGCAAAAGTACATACTGACAAAGGCTAATAAGCATTCATCTAGAACGTTTCCTAGAAAAACTTTAAATAGTCAATAATCTGGAGAGTTTTTGTAAGATGTTTCTTCCATCAACCAATGAAGAAACACATTGGTACTTTCCCATGATGAGTGAGTGCTTCAGGATCTCTTGCACTTACATGTGCAGCAGAGTACTGTAATGGAAGCATGCTGGGTCCATAACCCAGAGGTAGGCAGATTGAAATTATCCTCTGCTATATGCATTTTTTTTTGTTAATTAAAGTAATCCAAAACTGGGATTGATATTTTTGCTCTTTTTATTTTACTTAAAGTACAATAACTTTTACCTTTTTAATTTGTTTTAATAGTATATAGACAGTATTGTTTTCTTTCAAAAATCCACTTAATTTTCTTTACCCGATTATTAAAATGGTAATTGACAAAAACAAACTACATTGTCACCAGAAGAGCAATACAAAATGTACAAGTGATATATTAAAATCATCTTTCCAGCTTGAATTTCAATGATGCATTGGGGCAACGATTTTGTGAGAAACATCTTACCCTTAAATAAAGATTTTCTTAATTCCTTACCTGTGTGCTAATTAGATATCACCTTGTTTTCACATTAAACAGACTTCCACATGAGAAAGCAGCAAGGATGCAGTGGCGTTAATGTTTCCTGGTGTCAACCTGTATTATTTCAGTAGATATTGAAATGAGGATGCATCTTGCTGCCTTTCCAATGAAGCAAGTTTAATTTAGTAATAGGTGAAAAACCATCCCTACAAAGATGTTAATCCGATACTTGGCTTTGTGGACACTTTTCAGAGAACAAATTAGTTAGCATAAAAATAAAGCCAGAAAATGAAGAGCTGTTTAATCACTCAATTGGATTTTTCTGCCAGCATATTTCATTTTCTCTGCAACCCACTGCTAAATTGTGCTTCCTAGCTGTTTTTTGATAAAATCACTTAATCAAATCTAACTCTGATTACATCAGAGTAGGCCAGGTACCCTACACCATAAGAGGGGGTTTGAAATTTTGACTTGTCTACTTAAAGATCACCAAAATCTGATGACAAGGTCAATAACATCCCTGGGTGGGATTGAACCACCAACCCTTTGGTTAATAACCAAACACACTAACCGATTGCACCACAGAGACACTTTGCAAAAGTACATACTGACAAAGGCTAATAAGCATTCATCTAGAACGTTTCCTAGAAAACTTTAAAAAGTCAATAATCTGGAGAGTTTTTGTAAGATGTTTCTTCCATCAACCAATGAAGAAACGCATTGGTACTTTCCCATGATGAGTGAGTGCTTCAGGATCTCTTGCACTTACATGTGCAGCAGAGTACTGCAATTGAAGCATGCTGGGCCCCTTAACCCAGAGGTAGGCAGATTGAAACTATCCTCTGCTATATGCATTTTTTTTTTGTTAATTAAAGTAATCCAAAACTGGGATTGATATTTTTGCTCTTTTATTTTTACTTAAAGTACAATAACTTTTACCATTTTAATTTGTTTTAATAGTATATTGACAGTATTGTTTTCTTTCAAAAATCCACTTAATTTTCTTTACCCTATTATTAAAATGGTAATTGACAAAAACAAACTACATTGTCACCAGAAGAGCAATACAAAATGTACAAGTGATATATTAAAATCATCTTTCCAGCTTGAATTTCAATGATGCATTGGGGCAACGATTTTGTGAGAAACATCTTCACCCTTAAATAAAGATTTTCTTAATTCCTTACCTGTGTGCTAATTAGATATCACCTTGTTTTCACATTAAACAGACTTCCACATGAGAAAGCAGCAAGGATGCAGTGGCGTTAATGTTTCCTGGTGTCAACCTGTATTATTTCAGTAGATATTGAAATGAGGATGCATCTTGCTGCCTTTCCAATGAAGCAAGTTTAATTTAGTAATAGGTGAAAAACCATCCCTACAAAGATGTTAATCAGATACTTGGCTTTGTGGACACTTTTCAGAGAACAAATTTGTTAGCATAAAAATAAAGCCAGAAAATGAAGAGCTGTTTAATCACTCAATTGGATTTTTTTGCCAGCATATTTCTTTTTCTCTGCAAACCACTGCTAAATTGTGCTTCCTAGCTGTTTTTATAAAATCACTGAATCAAATCTAACTCTGATTACATCAGAGAAGGCCAGGTACCCTACACCATAACAGGGGTTTTTGAAATTTTGACTTGTCTACTTAAAGATCACCAAAATCTGATAACAAGGTCAATTACATCCCTGGGTGGGATTGAACCACCAACCTTTTGGTTAATAGCCGTACACACTAACTGATTGCGCCACAGCGACACTTTGCAAAAGTACATACTGACAAAGGCTAATAAGCATTCATCTAGAACGTTTCCTAGAAAAACTTTAAATAGTCAATAATCTGGAGAGTTTTTGTAAGATGTTTCTTCCATCAACCAATGAAGAAACACATTGGTACTTTCCCATGATGAGTGAGTGCTTCAGGATCTCTTGCAATTACATGTGCAGCAGAGTACTGTAATGGAAGCATGCTGGGTCCATAGCCCAGAGGTAAGCAGATTGAAACTATCCTCTGCTATATGCGTTTTTTTTTGTTAATTCAAGTAATCCAAAACTGGGATTGATATTTTTGCTCTTTTATTTTTACTTAAAGTACAATAACTTTTACCATTTTCATTTGTTTTAGTGCAAATGGCATATCAGCAGTCAGCACTAACTGGTGACATGCCATTTGTACAAGTAAGCCATGTGTGACTAATATATAAACATGCTTTATTAAATAACACCTCAAACTATCATACCCAGGATTCAAACCTATAACCTGTTGAATTTTAATCAAACACCCTACCCATGGAGCTACTTGATCCTACATCTTTTCTAACCTCCAAAAACAGATTCAGTTGCATTTTCCAGCGTGTTTTGTTTGCGCCTTTGCAAATGTCTTACATCGACAAACTTATTTAGTACTATTTTGCAAATAGGGTTACATTGTCGCAACATTGTGTTCCCTAATTGCTTGATTTTTTAAATGCAACAATTGATAAAGACACCTGATAATTGCTCTGTGGAGTCTTATTTTGTGTTTTGTGTTTAGTCTTTAGATCTGAATTTGAATGTACTTGTGAACTAACTTAATTTCCTACTTCTAAATTCATTCCTAAATTCACTACTTACATGAATCCTGTAGTTGGGCATTTTGGGACTTCGATTGTGGGCATTGTTTTGTGTCCAGACCAGCAGCAGG
This sequence comes from Pseudophryne corroboree, assembly GCF_028390025.1. NCBI lineage: Eukaryota > Metazoa > Chordata > Amphibia > Anura > Myobatrachidae > Pseudophryne > Pseudophryne corroboree. The sequence continues at coordinate 14,918 of NW_026968025.1, read as the reverse complement.
TGGTGTGCATTTGCTGGAAAGGCATCGAAGACCTCCGATATGCTGCATCTCCTGATGTGTGTCTCCCTCAAGTGGCTGTCAGCAAATGCCTGCTAGACACCCCATTCCAAGCTGATTGTGACATCATGGAACATGCATCATAGAACAGGCATGCTAAAACATGGGTCTTCAACCTGCGACCCTCCAGCTGCTGTGGAACTATACATCCCAGCATGCCCTGCCTCAGTTTTAGCATACCTTAATAGCAAAACTGTGGCAGGGCATGCTGGGATGTGTAGTTTCACAGCAGCTGGAGGGCCACAGGATGAAGACCCATGTGCTAGAGCCAAGCCGCAGGTACATTGAATGCTAGCAAGCTGAATATTTAAATCCTTTTTGTTCCGCACCATTCCAATGCGGAAGATTCCATGGAACCAGAGATCCTTCCATTGAGAAGGACATGCTGCCTGGATGACTACACTGTGCAAATTAAATCACGGAGCCAGTTGGCTTGTGGGTGGCTCTGGTGACTGGGTGGTTGGGTGGGTGGTGTGTCGGAGGTGGAGCGCATGCAAATGATTGTGTATCATCCAGCTAGTGAGAGAGAAAACTCATGCAGGAGTGTGCCTGCTTGTCAGTGGGTTATGCACCTTGCCAGACGTTAAATCTACATAGAGCAGCTGGAGGGGACAAGAGCAGGTTTGCAAAATATAGATAGAAGAGCATATATGCTGGCGCATTCTCCATGATTGTGTCAGCTTATGTTTTGGTGCACTGCACTTTCCTCCACTAAGTTTTAGCCATTTTTGTTAAGCTCAAGTGTAGTTTCTTCTCGGCCTTTTGGCTGTGATCTTGTATCGTGGTTGAAGGGTCTGCTGGAGGGAGGGATTGTTTTCTTCATTGGCGAAAGACCAAAGATATTCCAGGATGGAAGGCTTGGGAACACTATCTGTTTTTCAGTTGTGGAAGAGCACAGAGGTCGGATTGGACTACATTCTATAGTAAAGGATATCTTTCTATTTATTGACCCTCCCCTTATATGTGTCTGTGTTACAATAAAGCTTCGGTTTTGTGAATCCCTCACCCTCTTACACTCCACACCCATAGCCTTATTAACTGTTGTATTATTGTATAGTTTAAATGTATAGTGCAGTTCATGATTTATAGTGTAGACTGGCCTGTGCTGTAGTTCTTGAACTGTACTATACCGTCAGCATTTGTATTGTGTTTTGGCTGTGCTGCAACACTGTATTTATGTGTGCAATGTTTATGTATGTTTTTTTTTATGTCAATAAAGACTGCTTTTTCAAGCCAATATCTGAAAACAATCAATGTTTATCTTTGATGGCAATAAAAGTGGTATGATATTTGATGCTTTTGAAATCCAATATCTGATATGTCCCCTATCTGGGAACCATATATTAAATGGCTTTTCAGAAAAGGGAGATGGGAGAAGAGCTTTCAGTACTTGTAGGACCGATGCACATAAAGAAGCAAAAAAACATACATAAACATTACACACATAAGTACCGCGTTGCGGCACAGCCAAAACACAATAGAAATGCTGACGGTATAGTACAGTTCAAGAACTACAGCACAGGCCAGCCTACACTATAAATCATGAACTGCACTATACATTTAAACTGTACAATAATACAACAGTTAATAAGGCTATGGGTGTGGAGTGTAAGAGGGTGAGGGAATCACAAGCCCGAAGCTTTATTGAAAGACTGACACATATAAGGGGAGGATTAATACATAGAAAGACATCCTTTACTATAGAATGTAGTTCAATCCGGTCTTTCAACTCTTCCACAATTGAAAAACGGATAGTGTTCCCAAGCCTTCCATCCTGGAATATCTTTGGTCTTTCGCCAATGAAGAAAGCAATCCCTCCCTCCAGCAGACCCTTCAACCACAATACAAGATCACAGCCAAAAGGCCGAGAAGCAACTACACTTGAGCTTAACAAAAATGGCTAAAACTTAGTGGAGGAAAGTGCAGTGCACCAAAACATAAGCTGACACAATCATGGAGAATGCGCCAGCATATATGCTCTTCTATCTATATTTTGCAAACCTGCTCTTGTCCCCTCCAGCTGCTCTATGTAGATTTAACGTCTGGCAAGGTGCATAACCCACTGACAAGCAGGCACACTCCTGCATGAGTTTTCACTCTCACTAGCTGGATGATACACAATCATTTGCATGTGCTCCACCTCCGACACACCACCCACCCAACCACCCAGTCACCAGAGCCACCCACAAACCAACTGGCTCCGTGATTTAATTTGCACAGTGTAGTCATCCAGGCAGCATGTCCTTCTCAATGGAAGGATCTCTGGTTCCATGGAATCTTCCGCATTGGAATGCTGCGGAACAAAAAGGATTTAAATATTCAGCTTGCTAGCATTCAATGTACCTGCGGCTTGGCTCTAGCACATGGGTCTTCATCCTGTGGCCCTCCAGCTGCTGTGAAACTACACATCCCAGCATGCCCTGCCACAGTTTTGCTATAAGGTATGCTAAAACTAAGGCAGGGCATGCTGTGATGTGTAGTTCCACAGCAGTTGGAGGGTCGCAGGTTGAAGACCCATGTTTTAGCATGCCTGTTCTATGATGCATGTTCCGTGATGTCACAATCAGCTTGGAATGGGGTGTCTAGCAGGCATTTGCTGACAGCCACTTGAGGGAGACACACATCAGGAGATGCACCATATCGGAGGTCTTCGATGCCTTTCCAGCAAATGCACACCACCTGCTGCTGGTCTGGACACAAAACAATGCCCACAATCGAAGTCCCAAAATGCCCAACTACAGGATTCATGTAAGTAGTGAATTTAGGAATGAATTTAGAAGTAGGAAATTAAGTTAGTTCACAAGTACATTCAAATTCAGATCTAAAGTCTAGGTAGGCCTCACGTCCTGGCAGCCGCCAGCATTTAAAAATGCCTTGATTAGAGGTTCGGAATTAAATGTAGATAAGAAGAAGACACAAAATAAGACTCCGCAGAGCAGTTATCAGGTGTTTTTATCAATTGTTGCATTTAAAAAATCAAGCAATTAGGGAACACAATGTTGCAACAATGTAACCCTATTTGCAAAATAGTACTAAATAAGTTTGTCGATGTAAGACATTTGCAAAGGCGCATCCAAAACACGCTGGAAAATGCAACTGAATCTGTGTTTGGAGGCTAGAATAGGAAATGTGCATCGGTCCTACAAGTACTGAAAGCTCTTCTCCCATCTCCCTTTTCTGAAAAGCCATTTAATATATGGTTCCCAGATAGGGGACATATCAGATATTGCCTTTCAAAAGCAGCAAATATCATACCACTTCTATTGCCATCAAAGATAAACATTGATTGTTTTCAGATATTGGATTGAAAAAGCAGTCTTTATTGACATAAAGAAGCCATAAAACATACATAAACATTACACACATAAGTACTGTGTTGCAGCACAGCCAAAACACAATACAAATGCTGTCGGTATAGTACAGTTCAAGAACTACAGCACAGGTCAGCCTACACTATAAATCATGAACTGCACTATACATTTAAACAATACAATAGTTAATAAGGCTATGGGTGTGGAGTGTAAGAGGGTGACGGAATCACAAGCCCAAAGCTTTATTGAAAGACAGACACATATAAAGGGAGGATTAATAAATACAAAGATACCCTTTACTATAGAATGTAGTCCAATCCGGTCTTTCAACTCTTCCACAACTGAAAAACGGATAGTGTTCCCAAGCCTTCCATCCTGGAATATCTTCAGTCTCTCGCCAATGAAGAAAACAATCCCTCCAGCAGACTCTTCAACCACAATACAATATCACAGCCAAAAGAGCGAGAAGCAACTACACTTGCGTTTAAACAAAATGGCTAAAACTTAGTGGAGGAAAGTGCAGTGCACCAAAACATAAGCTGACACAATCATGGAGAATGCGCAGCATATATGCTCTTCTGTCTATATTTTCCAAACCTGCTCTTGTCCCCTCCAGTTGCTCCATGTAGATTTGACGTCTGGCAAGGTGCATAACTCACTGACAAGCAGGCACACTCCTGCATGAGTTTTCTCTCTCACTAGCTGGATGATACACATTCATTTGCATGTGCTCCACCTCCGACACACCGCCCACCTAACCACCCAGTAACCAGAGCCACCCACAAGCCAACTGGCTCCGTGATTTAATTTGCACAGTGCAGTCATCCAGGCAGCATGTCCTTCTCAATGGAATAATCTCTGGTTCCATGGAATCTTCCACATTGGAATGCTGCGGAACAAAAAGGATTTAAACGTTCAGCTTGCTAGCATTCAATGTACCTGCGGTTTGGTTCTAGCACAAGGGTCTTCATCCTGTGGCCCTCCAGCTGCTGTGAAACTACACATCCCAGCATGCCCTGCCACAGTTTTGCTATTAAGGTATGCTAAAACTGAGGCAGGGCATGCTGGGATATGTAGTTCCACAGCAGCTGGAGGGTCGCAGGTTGAAGACCCATGTTCTAGCATGCCTGTTCTATGATGCATGTTCCGTGATGTCACAATCAGCTTGGAATGGGGTGTCTAGCATGCATTTGCTGACTGCCACTTGAGGCAGACACACATCAGGAGATGCAGCATATCGGAGGTCTTCGATGCCTTTCCAGCAAATGCACACCACCAGCTGCTGGTCTGGACACAAAACAATGCCCACAATTGAAGGCTCAAAATGCCCAACTACAGGATTAATGTAAGTAGTGAATTTAGGAATGAGATTAGAAGTAGGAAATTAAGTTAGTTCACAAGTACATTCAAATTCAGATCTAAAGACTAGGTAGGCCTCACGTCCTGGCAGCACCCAGCATTTAAAAATGCCTTGATTATAGGTAGGGAATTAAATGTAGATAAGAAGTAGACACAAAAGAAGACTCCACAGAGCAATTATCAGGTGTCTTTATCAATTTTTGCATTTAAAAAATCAAGCAATTAGGGAACACAATGTTGCGACAATGTAACCCTATTTGCAAAATAGTACTAAATAAGTTTGTCGATGTAAGACATTTGCAAAGGCGCAAACAAAACACGCTGGAAAATGCAACTGAATCTGTTTTTGGAGGTTAGAATAGATGCAGGATCAAGTAGCTCAATGGGTAGGGTGTTTGATTAGAATTTAACAGGTTATAGGTTTGAATCCTGGGTATGATAGTTTGAGGTGTTATTTAATAAAGTATGTTTATATATTAGTCACACATGGCTTACTTGTACAAATGGCATGTCACCAGTTAGTGCTGACTGCTGATATGCCATTTACACAAACATGCCATGTGTGACTGTATATGCATTTAAGGAGGGCACCCCTGCAATACCACAAACCATTGAGTGTCAAGTATACTAGATATATCTTCATATCTCATGTGCTTTCTCTGAGATCTATCTTGTTATGCCCCTTCCCCACAAGGCATGCGCCTTTTGTCCATATTGCAAAAATGGGGGGGAGGGCATATAATTCTCTGTCACAGGGCACCAAAAAGTCTAGTTATGGCTCTGGTATGCATTATGTAATCTGGCAGACCATCTCTCCAACACTGGCTGGTTGGAATAGAAATCCGGTTATCTATGTGAGCAAATGACCATCAACGATTTACTCTCAAACACTAAAAAATGGACAAAAATGGTCCCCTAAACAAATTGGTTAAATTTTGGGTTTAACCAATTTGTGTAATGACCATTTTTGACCACTTTTCTAGTGTTTGGGAGCAAATGGTTAATTGACATTTGCTCCTATACATTACCAGATTTTCATTCCATCCATCCAGACTGGATAGATAGCCTGACAGATAATTGTGTAGTGTACGCCCAGGATAACTGTTAGTCATGCTTTATTTTATGGCGGCACATAAATGGGTGGACAGATCCAGGGCAAGCACTGCCCACTCATGCATAGTTGTCAACTGATGTGAAGTTCCAGGGGGCAATCTCAGTTATAAAGAGAAGTATCTGGAAATTGTCCCTAGTTAAAAAAAAAAAAATTTGATCAACTCCATTTATTTAGTATGATATCCCAGGTGATAGGATGCCGGCAGTCAGAACAACATACTTTATTAAATAACACATCTCAAACTACCATACCCAGGATTCAAACCTATAACCTGTTGAATTCTAATCAAACACCCTACCTATTGAGCTATTTGATCCTGCATAAAAATTGTGAACATTATATGAAGCTATTGGTACTTTGCAAAAAAAAAGAATCAGCATTACAACGCAGCAGATCCATGCAGTTTGCAGCCACACACTACATGTATCTGCTCAGCCACAATGCTGATTATTTCTTCACAAAGTACAAGGTGAGCTCCAAACAGAATTCTCTAGCTTAGAATTATACCTTTCTTTGCCAAACCTAGAAGTCGGGCCCCCCACCCTGGGATCCCCCAGAGGGAGGCCTGCACCGTCATGCGGCAGGCTTGTCCGTTTTGGAAGCAGGCTGATGGGCAGCCCAGGATTGCTTCAGTCTGGGCTTGGCAGGTCTGGAAACATGAGCTTGCTTTGGGTATGCCTGACCTTGGGTACGCTTTACCTGGAGGATGAAAGGGCCAAGAAAAGTACTTTTAGCCTTCTGCGTGGTAGGAGTCATACTAGGTAGGCAAGCTGTTTTAGCAGTAGCCAGATCAGCTACAATCTTATTGAGGTCTTCTCCAAAAGGAGATTCAACTGAGGCAGCACAAGGGAACTCTCATCTGGGGACAACAACTGCAGGGAGAACACATATTTTCAGATGAACATGGTAGGGCAGAAGGCTGCCTAATACTGAAGCACCCCCAAACAACAAATCAAATGCAACTTACTTGACAGAGATGTGCCTGAGCAACGGCCCTCCCCAGCCCTATCCCAAATCATACTTATTTTGCATAGGAGATACCATGGTCATGAAGATTGTTCTCCCAGGGTTAGGTTCATTCATTGCATTCTGGGTATGCTGACCCCTGTGATTTCCCCAAATGTGGGAAACTCGACTGCATTATTTGTGGTAGTGGGGGACTGTGTTTGTGCTTTCCTCTGGTCAGCTCTGGTAAAAGTCAGATTTCTTTGTCTCAGATCTTCCTCTAGCCTTGTTCTTCTTTCGAGAGTTCCCTTGTGCTGCCTCAGTTGGATCTCCTTCACTTGACAGGGGGGTGCCCGAGCAGCGACCCTCCCCAGCTCTAGCCCAACTCCTACTTAGTTGCCAGGTGAGATACTATGATCATGAAGTTGCTTCTCCCAGGGCAAGGCTCACCCATTGCACTCTGGGTGTGCTGCCCCTGCGATTTCCCCAAATGTGGGAAACTTGACTGCATAATTTGAGTTTTCCCTGGTCGGCTCTCATGTAATTCAGATCTCTTTGTCTCAGGTCTCTCTCCAGCCTAGTTTGCTGTCTGGTTCTACTTCTTTTTTCTTGAGCCCCTCCCTTCTATACCCTTGTGCACTATCCTGACTTCTCCTCCCGTCTGCTTACTTTATGCCTCCCAATGCACAATGCAAACTACGGGTAGTGCTGCAGGGCCCACACCCTTTTACTTGCTTTACAGAGCAGCTCTGGAGCTGTTACAGTGCCCAGCTGCTGCAAGAAATCAGCTTGAATGCTTCAGGGGCTGGGGAATGGCCAACATGAGCCCCACACCGAAGGAGGGTGGGGGTGCTTAATGCGAACTAGGGGTCATCCAAGCACCACAAAAGGCCTCCATGCCCTGCACGCTCCTTTTCTCTTTTCATATGCAGACGAGGGTTGAAGCCAACTTTGACCCACTGCTTGGATGACATCACCATATTCAAATCCATCTGCTGCAGGCCATCCCCCAGGAATGCTTGCACTAGTTGTTGCATTTGGTTTGTTGTTTGGGGGTGCTTCAGTATTAGGCAGCCTTCTGCCACCCCATGTTCATCTGAAAATATGTGTTCTCCCTGCAGTTGTTGTCCCCAGATGAGAGTTCCCTTGTGCTGCCTCAGTTGAATCTCCTTTACATGACAGAGATGTGCCTGAGCAGCGGCCCTCCCCAGCCCTATCCCAAATCAAAAAAACACAAAAACTACCCACACAGGTGTGACCCTCTGTAGGAAATCAGTAGCGCTGTCCCCACCATTTATCGGAGATAATCAATAAATAATTAAAAAATGGCTAATTACTATTAAATTTTAAAACATATAAATCATATTTTATTAACATATATTGCTGCAGCAAAATTGACATACATAAAAATGCATATTGTGTATAGTGGATGCCTTTAATGTAAATGCTCCACATACACAAATGTATATACTTAATTACGTTTATTCTCTGAGGCTTGGATTTTAATAAGCTGACTTCAAAATGTCCACATAGATTAATGATAGACCAATGAGCTCGGCATTTACGGACACTGCTTGCATGAGTATGTCCTTAATTAATTAATGTCCCGAAAAAGATGTGTGCACACATATATCACTTTGAATGGATAGTTACCATGGGCGATAAGTTTTTCATTCACCTCTTTAGAACAGTCTGTTTAGGACCGTCCCAATTGGAAAGACTCCCTCTGCTGGTGCTTGTCCATTTACTGCAGAATATCTGGAGACAATATCCACGGGAATCCGTCCACAGTGCTCCGGCTCCCTCTGCTGGTGGCTAACCGCAATTGCAGGTGGACTGGCTGTTTTGTCGTAGCCAGAAGCCGGTGATCGTGTAAAACAAGCAGGAGGTGATAGTCACTGCCAGTAGGTCCTTCGAAAACGCGTTTCTCCGCCTTCCCAGTGCGTTCAGCGGCTTCCTCAGTTCGAATGACCATCATCCCAATGAACACTTTATATAGCCCCACTTATTTGAAATTCCCGCGGCCATTCGCGCATGCGCACTCAAACGTGCGTTCCAAGCCTCAGTCTCATTACAAACTTTAAATAGACTCCAGCGGCCATTTTAGCTGGTTAAAACACACGATCCAAGCCTCATTATCACACCCGGAAGTTGCATCCATCGTTCTTATTAACAATATCAGAATCAAGCCTCGTTTTAAAACATAATTATCTACAACTTCATATTCAATTATACTGAACTCTAATGCAATTTGCTCAACAAGATTACGTCACTTAGTTTAATCATAATTAATTTATCATGATTACAAGTAATCCATGTCTTATTTGACAACATCAGTACAAATATGACCGTATTTAAGAACAATATTAATACTAGTCAACACATCCTATTTTATTAGCACAGGTGATAAATATATTAAATATACTGCTCAACAGTATCATTACTCGGAAATAAAAGGGGACTAATTTTGATTATAATTTGTACTTTATAATTTATAATTTAGATCCCCACACGCCATCTTGTGGTTCAAATACATAATTTCATTAAGATCGAAAATGACATCATTATAACAAATACTTTTGTTAAGGAGGTAGATCAAAACCGATATTTACATTACAAAAGTAGTCATTTACAACGATGGAAGGATAATATACCGAAGGGCCAGTTCCTTCGGATAAAAAGGAATTGTTCCACCAAAGAAGGAGCAAGAGAACAAATGGAATCTCTCTATGGGGCGTTTCTTACGCAGGGGTATCCAATATCTGTTCTTGACCAGGCTTGGAAGGAGGTGGAAAATATGGAAAGAGACCATTTATTGGATACCACCAGCAAAAATACTAGAAAGAAAAATAACAAAATGACGGATAGGACAACAATGTTTGTAACTAAGTATAATACTAGTGCATACAAGATCAAGAGGATAATTAAGAAGAACTTTTCTATTCTCAAGTTGGATGAGATGTTGAACTCCAATGTAGTCCTTAGTGAACAGGTAATATTTCGGAAGTCAGATAGTCTGAAGTCCGCACTAGCTCCAAGTTTTTTTAGGAGACCTGGGGAAAAATCCATGGCTCCAGATGCCCAAGGGGGACAAATAGATACATGGATACCCAAACCGCCATTAGGGTTCCATAAGTGTGGTAGACTAAACTGTACAACATGCAAACACACAAAAAAGAAAACCACACAATTTGTCTCATCTGTATCGGGAGAGAAATTCAATATAAAAAGTTTTCTGAATTGTAGATCCATGTATGTTATCTACGTCTTACAGTGTGGTTGTGGAGCACAGTACGTGGGGCGCACCACTCGGGCACTTCACGTTAGGTTCATGGAGCATAAAAGACAGATAGATAAAAAAGTAGGAAACACCTACCTATACCGCCATATTTTGGAATGCAATGGAGGGAAAAGTGATAATCTACAAATCATGGCAATTGAACAAGTGGCGGTAACCAGTAGAGGAGGTGATAGGTATAAAAGGTTATGTAAGAAAGAGGCTTTCTGGATCTTTAGCCTAAAAACCTTGATCCCGCAGGGTCTGAATGATACGGTTGAGTTAAATAAAATCTAAGTTCAAATGTTTAATATTTATAATATAAATATTTGATTTTTATAAATATCATTCTTGACATATAATATATGGGGGGGTGGGATAGGATATGGTTCCTTATGATGCTGGATTAAGGAGATGGAGATAACAGGATTATGTATAACAATACGAAGGGGTGTAATTATGTATTTGAACCACAAGATGGCGTGTGGGGATCTAAATTATAAATTATAAAGTACAAATTATAATCAAAATTAGTCCCCTTTTATTTCCGAGTAATGATACTGTTGAGCAGTATATTTAATATATTTATCACCTGTGCTAATAAAATAGGATGTGTTGACTAGTATTAATATTGTTCTTAAATACGGTCATATTTGTACTGATGTTGTCAAATAAGACATGGATTACTTGTAATCATGATAAATTAATTATGATTAAACTAAGTGACGTAATCTTGTTGAGCAAATTGCATTAGAGTTCAGTATAATTGAATATGAAGTTGTAGATAATTATGTTTTAAAACGAGGCTTGATTCTGATATTGTTAATAAGAACGATGGATGCAACTTCCGGGTGTGATAATGAGGCTTGGATCGTGTGTTTTAACCAGCTAAAATGGCCGCTGGAGTCTATTTAAAGTTTGTAATGAGACTGAGGCTTGGAACGCACGTTTGAGTGCGCATGCGCGAATGGCCGCGGGAATTTCAAATAAGTGGGGCTATATAAAGTGTTCATTGGGATGATGGTCATTCGAACTGAGGAAGCCGCTGAACGCACTGGGAAGGCGGAGAAACGCGTTTTCGAAGGACCTACTGGCAGTGACTATCACCTCCTGCTTGTTTTACACGATCACCGGCTTCTGGCTACGACAAAACAGCCAGTCCACCTGCAATTGCGGTTAGCCACCAGCAGAGGGAGCCGGAGCACTGTGGACGGATTCCCGTGGATATTGTCTCCAGATATTCTGCAGTAAATGGACAAGCACCAGCAGAGGGAGTCTTTCCAATTGGGACGGTCCTAAACAGACTGTTCTAAAGAGGTGAATGAAAAACTTATCGCCCATGGTAACTATCCATTCAAAGTGATATATGTGTGCACACATCTTTTTCGGGACATTAATTAATTAAGGACATACTCATGCAAGCAGTGTCCGTAAATGCCGAGCTCATTGGTCTATCATTAATCTATGTGGACATTTTGAAGTCAGCTTATTAAAATCCAAGCCTCAGAGAATAAACGTAATTAAGTATATACATTTGTGTATGTGGAGCATTTACATTAAAGGCATCCACTATACACAATATGCATTTTTATGTATGTCAATTTTGCTGCAGCAATATATGTTAATAAAATATGATTTATATGTTTTAAAATTTAATAGTAATTAGCCATTTTTTAATTATTTATTGATTATCTCCGATAAATGGTGGGGACAGCGCTACTGATTTCCTACAGAGGGTCACACCTGTGTGGGTAGTTTTTGTGTTTTTTTGTTCAATATAGGGATTGCAATTATCCCTGTATCAGGAGCAGCAGTCTCCGCCATTGTCTAAAATCTCCTTGATCCAGCGGGTACTGGCGCCGGAGAGTGTATACTTCTGTCCACACAAGGTTGGTGTGTGGGCGGTTGTGTACACATCCAGTATCATTTATTCTTTGATTTGATTGTCTTAGGTAATTGCATCTCGGGCAGCAGGTAACTTGGGGAACCATTGATCTGGCAGCGCTTAAGTGCATAGCTGAACGATTGGAAAGACGCAATGTGTATTTAAGAGGGGGGGAAGATATACAAATTATGGAGAGGGATGAGAATTTGGAGGATATGCATGGTTTATTCAATAGACTAGAAAATCTATGTATAGAGGAAACAAGGCACTGGTGGGACCAGGTGTCCTTACAGAAATATTTAGATCAAGGTTTGATACCCAGGGGATTGAGGATTTTAAAGACCTCTACGTTTAAAGAGGACAAGCAGTTTTCAGAGGAATGGAATAAATTACTAGATAATTGTTCCATAAACCTTATGAAATTGCTTGTCAGATTTAGGGAAGACAAAGTTAGTGTGATACAGAAGGAAATTGAAAAGACCCAGGATTTGTTGAAATCTTTTTCTGAAGACAAAGGATTCAATGAAAGAGATCTGAGAGTAAATCGTAAGGTGGAGGATTTTGAAAAAACCTTAGTCTTCAGAAAAAACAACAAACTAAATCGGGATAAATTAGACTATCAAAAGGGAGAGGTTCACACTTACAATAGAAGGAGGGACAACATCTATGACCAAAAACCCTCTAAAAGGGAATTAGGACCCAGACAAAATCTTGAACATAGATTAGGTCATTACAGGGGACCAAGAACCCCAATTGATCGGAGAGATTCCAGGAGTTTTAGGAATCAGGATGAGGGGAATTGGGAACCAAATACCTATAGGAATAGGCATGATAATTTATTCCAACAAAATAGTGTCAAATCCCCAGCCCCATATTCCAAGTGGAGTAGAAGAGACTCTGGAAGGGATGATTGGGTAGATATGGGAGGGAAGAATAGGCAACAGTCGAACACCCATGGTGGCACAAATAATTTTTTGGAGGACAGCCACAGATTCCAAAACCGTCCACAAAGAAAGTACGAAGGAACAGGGTGGTCCGGAAAAAGGCAAAGAGAACAAGAGCCAGAGGAAAGAGAGGAAGAAAGAGTAGGTCAAGTAAAAAACATGAAATTAAAGTGAAGGGAAAAGGGGTTTTTAATTTGTCCTCAAAAAAGTTGGGTCCAGATCAACTGAGATTGCTTGAAAAGGGCTTAAACTTTGCTCCCGCCCAAAAACCCAACTTATTCGATCTATTCGTTGATCTTAATAGATATATCAGAACGCTAAGTAGAAAGCGATATTTCGCGATGAAAAATATGAAGAAAAAAGGTATTGAAGGTAATCCCATTATATTGGATCAGGATGACCAATTAATGGTTGATATATTAGAATCCTTGGCAGATGAATCAACGAATGAGTCGAATAAGGAGGACTATACTAAAATATTTGATGGTAATGGGACAAACAGATTTAAAAATAAGTCTGAGTTTTACCCGCTGACTTATAGAGGGCCCTATATTGAGAGCTTCTATAAGTCAACATTAGAACAATTTAGGGAGATGTGCCAAAAATCAGAGAAACAATCGTTAAAGGATAATTTGAGTACTAAGGAACGATCAGCACTTAAAATCTTGAGGGGGGATCCCTCCTTGACTATTAAACAAGCTGATAAAGGCGGTGGGATTGTGGTAATGGATACAGTGATGTACTTGGCGGAGGCCAATAGACAATTAAACAACGTCCACCTGTATTCAAGACTGACCCACAATCCCACCGCACAGTTTCAAAAGGAATTAAAAATCTTGCTAAATAGGGCAGTGGATTTAGGTGCTATATCCAGAGAAACTCAATGTTTTTTGTTTTCTGATAATCCGGTAATTCCCACGTATTATTGTCTTCCAAAAGTACATAAAACTTTAATTAACCCCCCGGGAAGACCCATTATTGCGGGGGTAGATTCATTGACCAGCAATTTATCTTTTTTTATAGACAGTTTTTTACAGGGTTATGTTGTCAAATTAAAATCACACATTAAGGACACTACACATTTTTTAAATTTAATTAAAAATATTAAATGGCAGTCAACTTATTGTTTTATCACATGTGATGTAGAATCATTATATTCTAACATTGAGCACCAGTTGGGGATTGAGGCAGTGGCATTTTATCTGTTAAGAGACCCTAATATAGGGGAAGAATTGCGGTGGTTGATTTTGGAGAGTATTAGATTTATACTCGAACATAATTATTTTATTTTTGATAAACGATATTATTTACAGACTAGGGGGACGGCCATGGGAACCAGGTTCGCTCCGAGTTTCGCCAACCTGTTTATGGGGCGGTTCGAGGAACAACATGTGTGGACCAGTGATCTCGGGGCGAGCCTGGTTCTTTATGGCCGTTTCATTGATGATTTATTTTTCATTTGGGAGGGGAGCACTGAATCAGCAGAAGAATTTGTTGCCAGTTTGAATTGCAATAATTATGGTTTGAAGTTTACGGGGTACTGCCACCCCACACAGGTCACTTTTTTGGATATAGCACTTAAGATCGAAAATGACATCATTATAACAAATACTTTTGTTAAGGAGGTAGATCAAAACCGATATTTACATTACAAAAGTAGTCATTTACAACGATGGAAGGATAATATACCGAAGGGCCAGTTCCTTCGGATAAAAAGGAATTGTTCCACCAAAGAAGGAGCAAGAGAACAAATGGAATCTCTCTATGGGGCGTTTCTTACGCAGGGGTATCCAATATCTGTTCTTGACCAGGCTTGGAAGGAGGTGGAAAATATGGAAAGAGACCATTTATTGGATACCACCAGCAAAAATACTAGAAAGAAAAATAACAAAATGACGGATAGGACAACAATGTTTGTAACTAAGTATAATACTAGTGCATACAAGATCAAGAGGATAATTAAGAAGAACTTTTCTATTCTCAAGTTGGATGAGATGTTGAACTCCAATGTAGTCCTTAGTGAACA